>NW_015090781.1:789082-930762 GCF_001431845.1 Calidris pugnax
CAGAAATATGTATGATAAAAACAAAATTATTTTTATTAGGCACATTATTTTCAGTTCACTTTAAAACGGTGTTAGGACAAGATATTTTGCCAGAGACACTGCAGGAATATTAATATTTCTGGCTTCACTCTGAGGTCACCCCTGCTTCTTATACCATTACCCATCTTCTCAAACACACAGGAACAGACAAGCCTGTTCAGGGCCTCCCTGTGCAAAGTGTGACATACCCAAAAAGTGTTCCCACTCCAGTATGACATTTTAATCTCCATTAATTTTCACCTACTTTAAAAGAGGCTCCTCTGGACAACGTTGAGCACTGAAAGTCTGTGTAAGCATTCCCTGGGGTTTTCTATTTAGCCAGACATAGAACATGTGTCTGGATGACACCTCACGGAGAACAGCTGTAGGTCAGCTGGAAGAAGGAGCTAGGCAACCTCACAAGACTTTTGCTGGTCTAACTGCTGCTTTTTGATCAAAGGTAAGTTAATTTATACTCAACTGCTATCTGAGACTTGGGCTTGGTCCAAGCATGCACACAAGTCCACAGTATCCTTTTGCTAAAGAAGATGCTGAGAGTGCAGGGAGTTGTCCTTGGTGTAGAGAAATAGTCCATGTTCCTGCCCTACCACTAAATTTCTCCTGGCTTTCAGAAGAGAAGGTGACATGAAAACATGCCTGTGGCAGCACAATTGCCTTTGGAGCTGGGATGCACCTATGTCAGGAACCCCCTGACCAGACCTCAGAAAAGACAAACAGCCTCGCTGTCTCATAGACATAAAGATTCTGGAGACCTCTGCAGACTGTCCAGTCATGCTCTGCCTTGCGCCTCTTATGTTCCTGTGCTAATTAGGAACCAATCACAGAGGAACTTCCACAAGACTTTGGGGGAGAATCGCTTTTTCCTGTGTATCTGTCATACCAGTCTTTTGTATCACAATTGTGGGAACATACAGGAGCAATAGGAAAGATACCTTTAAACTGGGACACTATTTAAAAAAAAACACAAAAATTTACTTGCTTTAGCTCCAGGAATGTGCTAAGCTATAATTAAAAAAAAAAAAACCACAAAACTTTACTTGCTTTAGCTCCAGGAATGTGCTAAGCTATAATTTAAAAAAAAAAAAACCACAAAACTTTACTTGCTTTAGCTCCAGGAATGTGCTAAGCTATAATTAAAAAAAAAAAAAGAAAGAAAGAAAAATTAGCAGAGATTTTTTAATGATGATAATGATGATTCGACTTGAGCAAAATTTATAAGAAAGTGTAACACTGAAATTAGCCACCAGAGAGAGCTCATTTGGTTCAAAATTGTCAGTGGCTTCATTAGCTTTGGCAAAAATACTGAATAACTATGCAAATTTACTGACTTCAAACATGCCATATTACTCTGCATTTACAAGAAGACAGCACAGAGGATTTATTTGCTTGCCTTTAAAAGTTTAAGTTGATAACACAAGTTGTCTAGTGAGAAAGCATTCCTACAATAACCTAACTAGTGGGTGCACAATGATTCCAACTTAACGCAAAGGGTCCATGTGAGAGTACGCTCTATAGCAATGTGTATGCACAAGAGCATCACAGGCAGCCACATTTGGATACTCTTCTCACTGTTGTTCCAATGAATGGAACCAAAACAATACTCTCCGAAGCTGCAAGCATTCATGCTCTTAATAATCCATTCAGCACCAGTCAAACTTGCAGTTGAGCTTTTGGAGTCTGTGAACACAGGGAGAAAAAAGAGCAGCTTGCTTTATTTATTTAATATCGAGATATGAGGAGACAAGAAGTGAAAATGAGGTCCCAGATACCCATTTTTGATGGCTCCAGATATGACTCTGGACAGCAAAAGAGTGAAGAGATGGTGAACTGTCTTTTGAATAGACAGCTCTCAGAGTATTTGGTAATCAGGCACTAACCCCAGGTAGGCACTTCCTGGTTAAAGGCAGAGATTCATCTCATCAACTTTAGCCTTCAGAACGTTAGCTGTATGGTATGAGCCACTTGCAAGGTTGTCTTTATTGTCAGTGGAGAGAACAAGGCTCTCAGAGAAGGTGATGAGTCCTGCCTATCAGGAAGGGATCAATAACTGATTGGCAGTGCTTGTCTTTTGCCTATAAGGTCAGTTGTTATCTCTCTGTAGGTGAAAAGTTTGGTTTAGATACCTAACATTTAAATAGTTCTACTTAGTAGTCACTAATCCTTTAAATTCTCCAACTGCTTAATAAAATACAGACTTCCTCTTCTAAAAGCCAGGTTTGTTAGTGAAAGTATGTGCTACTTGTTTCAGCTTATGCTGAAGTAAAAGCAATCATTGCACGCTACCTGTCCATTGTGAGTCCCAGCTCAGGCACCAGGGGATGTTGAGGTCCAAAACATTGGTAAATGCTGGCATTCTGCCTCCTTCTGTACTGGTCAGTCCTGGAGGTAAGGCTGTGTCACAAGGAAGTCCATCCTGTGTGTGTGTGTATATATATATATATATATATACACACACACATATGTAAAAGCATGTCACATCAAATATTTATAAACCTAATCTTTCAGGTTTGGCCTTTGTTTTTTTCCTAGTTACAACTTAGACAAGCAGAAATAGTCTGGTTACTTGAACAGAAATTAAATGAAACACAGTGAGAAGTGGAAGGTTTTCTCTTCTGTGTGGGTTAATGAGACCCTCTAGGACAGCAAGAAGGTAGTTTTAACTGTTCTGATTAGCTTGACCTAAAAGCCACTTCATGATTCACGAACAGAAAATATAATTTTAAATGATCAAATACAGACTAGTTAACAATAGAGATTTTAAAATACCCTCTTCACAGCATCTCCTGCTCCTTCCAGCCCCATGCCAGGTTTTATTGAATTTAATATCCTGGGCTGTGAACAACTCCCACCAGAAATCTTGTATGTTTTAACACACAGGATACTTTTTCAGCACTCTTTCAAGTGACATCTTTAAACGCACTGGATATGAATTCAGGACAACCCTGTCTTTCTTCTCCCTCCTTCCTCACCTCCAACGGAGTAATCCCTCTGTGGTTGCCCTGTGCTTCGCTTGCTGGTGCAATCTGCCTGGGAAGGAGCTTGCTGAAAGCCTTCACGGCATGGGAATGCACTGCTGGGTGTCTGCTTTGGGGAGGCTGTCCTAGAAACCCGCTGGGAATTCTCTTGTTATGGATGAACACTGCCCATGCTAGATTTTTCTCGTATTGCTAGCTATTTTTGGTGGTGGTGCAACTTCATTACTGATGGGCAACTACTGGCATTTTAATCAGGGACATCTCATTCTAATCAAACTGCAGGTGAATAGAGAAAAAAGGATATATTTGATCCATCCTTCTAGCAAGGTAGAATTCTTCCTGTTGAATACTGCGGAGCCAGAGAGGTTAGACTTCAGATGATTAGAGGGAAGACTTAAAACTTGATTCTACAAACAGTGGTTTGACATGAAACCTAAGCTGCAGGTTCTGCTATAATGAGAGAAACAGGTTGGACAAATGACAGAAAGATGCGAGACATATGTCATGTAAATCAGCACATTAAGGAATCTTTGTACTTGTAAAGGACTCCCTTTATAAATGTTAGAAACATATTTGGACAAGGAATATCAAATAGGCATAGGAGTCAGTTCCTTTTTTTTGGTCTTTTTCTTTTCCATTAGTACATAGCCTAAAGTCTTTTCTAAGCCAGAAAAAACACATCTCCTTAATGTGGTCATTGTCCTATAGCAAATTACTAGAGGTCATCAAATCATTCATTCTAGTGAAGGCCATTTCCAATCTATCTCATTAGTGCAATGTTGAATCCAGTTAAAGCTGGGTCAAACTAAAGTGAGCAACTAATGGACTGAAACGCTGCATTTTTTTATATAAAAGTTCCTGAACTCAAAAGTATAATATCTAGATACAAGATCCAATGATAAACTGTAGCATTTTTGTGAGAAGGAATTTAAAAATAGGTTATAATGTATCCATGCCTGATTTCTTCTAGGAGAAAAAGATGTTATAAAAGGATCATATTGACAAGATAAAGCAAAGACAAAGATAAATCCCCAGTTACAACTTGGAAAAAAAAGAATGGCTTTTTATGTTTATCTGAATATCATAAAAGTAGTGATAAAAGGGGTAACACCATCAAATACCATCCAGGTCATATTTAAATTTGAAAGAAACAATAAACAGCCTGTAATCTATGCAGATTTTAAAAACAATACAGACGCTGGCACACATCCCTGTTTGCACATACAATGTCAAACTTACCAACAAATGCCTAGTGAGATTTGCACTTGTAACATTCACTTGTGTACGGTATGTTTTATAATTGCATGTGCAGAACAGGCACAGGATCTCATATTGCAGTCTGGACACAATCCTGACAGTGCTCTTCTGAACTTCTGGCTCCTCATGTCTACATTGGTGTCACAAATGAGTGATCAGGGTTCTACAGGGGTCCCAGGACGTGTTTAGCCGACATCTACACGCTCAGTTGTAGGCAGACATTAGGTTGCTCTGCCAAGCCAGTAGGAAGCAAATGAAATTTCTCTAGACAAGCTGGCAATTTTCTTTGCTTGAGGTAATAGACTGTGCAATTCACTCTGTGGACATATGCAGGGTGGACATATGCATGACCATGTAATTTCTCATTTCAGAGCTGTTGCTTAGCTTAAACAGCTTTCACAAGGGAAAAAAAAAAAAAAAAGCCCTTGCTGTTCTCCTTAAAATTGTCTTGAAAATTGGCTGAAACTGACCCTATAAATACAAGTTAATTAATGAATAGAAGTAGGACAGTGGTTTTGAGCTAGTAATGGTAATATGAAAGAAATACAAACCTCTGTACAGTCCTGGTGCCCAGTGTGAAAAAATATGCTAAGAAACCATGGAACCAGAATCACAATAATGATGGTAGAACTGTAGGAAATACCAAACAACTTAGCAAAAGAAGTTTGCTTAGCTTATAAAAAAATAAATTAAAAGTTGGTTCTATTTCTTGTAGGTTTACTTCAAAAACAGGGAACTGCTACTCACTAGGGGGTAGTACTTTTTTGGGGGGTGGGTGGGATGGGAGTGGTTGTGCTTTTGTTTTCTTATATTTTGAAGAAATCTTCCTTGTCTTGAATAATGTCCAAGGTGCTCGTCTCCCTGTTCAGCTTTTGGAATTTTGGGGGAAATGACTTAGAGGTCAGAGGCATTAAAGTTATGATCATCACAAGCTTTTATTTTGGTGAAATAAACATATTTCTCTGTTCTTCCTCTTGCCTGCCAGGACTGATGACAATAGGTATGGTGACAACTGTCAGGACTACTAATGTGCGTTGAGGAAAGACAAGGAAAAGGACATATCAAGGAGTTCTTTGCTATTGTTGTTAGAAAATTTCTTAAACCAGAAACAAAATCCATCAGGTAAGAACCCCGATTTTCACAGTGACAGCAATTCTATCAATCAAATCAAATTTGTGCAGTCTGCCTTGATGCTGGCATTTATCAAGATTAAGTGTAAAAAAAAACCCCCAAAGCTGACAGCGATTAGGAATGAGATTTTCCCTGTGTACAATGGAGTTTCTTGCAGTGCAGTAAAGTTCACGAAATGCAAGTAACTTTCTGAATGACCCAACCTCCTGGTTTCTACACCTGTTCCCGTCAGCAAACTCCAAAAACCCAGTGTGCTGGAACCTCTTGTTCAAATTTCATGCTTCCTTTATATTGCCATCAATGTGACCTTTCAGTGTCTCACAACAGAGTAATTGGCCTTTACCGGACTGATATTCCAAAATCTGTAGGTTTGACTATGCCTGTGTGTTACTGGGCAGCTGCATTACTCTTTATACAGAAAAATGCCCAGTTTTGCCCTTGTTAAGTTTTGCAGCACTATTCTCTTTAATATTAACAACTTTCTCTCCCTCCACCTCCCCCTCCTGCCAGTGTTGCCAGGAAAGAAAGGGATGAAAGCAAAAACAATATTTCCATGCCTGCAAGACAGACAGCACAGTTGACAAGACACTGTGTTGGTGACAGACTGAAGAAATCTTGGCTGGATAATGCAAGGCACAAAACAAGCCAATATTCACCCTTCGCTGTCATCAAACAGATATATATGGTATTTTTCCATATTCTACTCATCACATTGCATACCTTAGTGCTTTGTTCTCTATAGCAGCTACCACCAGTGTCAGTAAATTCTGACCTCTGTCATATAACAGGACCATGGGCTTTTGTAATCCTGGAACAGGTCAGGTATCTGAGGGCAGAAAATAAAGGTCAATTGTCTCTTTGCATCATTCCTGTAAACCACAGTATTGTTACAACAATTTAGGTAGTTTAAACCAACCATAAGGAGAGATTCTGCCAGAAGTGTTTCTGCAGTTCTGAATCCAGCTCCAGGAAACAAATAAACACAAACAAATCTGCATGTCAGAAGCAACACACAAAAAAGGATCTCTCTTATAATATCAGCCTATTAAACTAGACATAAACTAGAAAGAAAGGAAGGGGAATAGGAAGGACAGAAAGAGAAAAAAAAGAGTTCTATCCATTATTGTGTCTTCCTCCTTGTAACCTCAAGTTTGCATTAACAAAATACAATTGAGCTCATCATTACTAAAGAATCTTTAAAACACTCACATAATTTTCCTCTCCCCTGTAGTTTCCATGAAACAGATGCATGTGCATATTAAGTTATATTTTAAGATTCAGCTGGGGCAACTTAGCTGAGGCATATCTTTTTGTTTGCTACAAGAACAGCCTGGATTGAATTTTCTTGGCAAATAAATTCTCTGTGAATGACATAGTAAGGACTTTAGTTACCAAAGTTGCAAAATTATTTCTTCTACTGCACAACAAGCCAAAGCAACGCATAGCCTGGTTCTCATAAACTACCAGAGTACAACCTTAATGTCACATGTTCTGACTCTGCCTAATGCATTAACAGAAAACAGTCCCATAGTATGCAGCAAAATATGTTCAGCTGTGGGATTGCAGCTTTAATTGACAGTTTGCAGGTGGCTCTTGATGGGTTATGGCTTCTCTCTAGCCACCAACTCACTAACTGATTTTTGAAGCCTTCCTAATGTGTTTGAATGCTTCACTTCTATAAGGTGATGCTGAGAGCCCCGACAGCTATAGCTGATGCATTCATCCCTGAATTTTGGCAGTAAAGTGATGGCTAGAATGAAAATACAGAGGAGCTTCTATAGTGGTGCTGGGGTGATGGGCCCCAGCGTGCTGCAAGGCCATCACTCCTGACCGCTGCACAGGGAACACCTGGCACTAACACTGTGAGATTGTTTCTAGTGAAGACAGAGTAAATTAGGTTGCCTTATTTAATAAAGAACTTACATCTAGATAAAACACAGCCAGCTGAGTGCTGGGAAAGCCCTGGCTGGTTATTCTCTTATTTAAGTTGTTTTCCTCATCTCTAGCATTAGCTTAAGAGTATTGAATAGCAGATATATTCCACTCCATTACATTATAACTCTGCAACATAAAAAGTTCTGCAAACAGATCTCCAACAGACAGGTCATTAAGGTTTACTGCAATCTAAAAAGGCAATATATTTATAGACCATGTCATTTACTACAGTGAAAGTTATTTTTTGTATAGTATCGTTTATGTAAGAAGTCACAGGATGCTTCATGAAACTTCTAGGCTTTTGCACTTGATATTTGAAATACTGTGCATGCAGTCATGAGCTTGGTCATTTCATTTGTGGTTTTTGCAGTTTGCCGGATAATCGTGCCAGAGTAGCTCAGCTTTCATTGAAAAATAATGACTTCTAGGAGCAAAGCTACTTTTAGTAAGACTGACAATGTAAGGAATTCAGATAGGTCCACTTGAATCTGCAGACAGAAGTATTGGTTCTAAATCCAGCAAGAATCACATCTGTTCATCTCCCATTTATTGAACTTCAAAGAGTAATAACAGTGATTAAGTAATACCTTTCTTTCACAATTACTTCCTCAGAAACATTACAGCAGTAAGTGTATCCACTTTAACTCCTTTTTATTATATGACTACAAGAGTATGCATCTATCTATCCGAATTCCATTTTTGTGCTCTCAATTGCATATTGTATCTCTATAGTAACATCATATAAATAAAAGATCATTTCATTTGGGAAATTCTATTTTTAATCAAATAATTTACTATAATTTTAAATTTTTCTTCTAAACACGTTCAAAAGCATATAAAAGCCCCAAATTTGTGCCAAGATTTAGTTATTGTAAGAGCATATATTGTGCCATAGTCCAAATTACTGACAAGGTATGTAAGATCAGGGAATAATGAAATGAAACCACCTCACATTCAAATTGGAAATCACTCTTTTCTGTAGAGTATGCAAAATCTCAGGGTAAAATGTCCCAATTGTTAGTCAGTGCCAAGAGTCAAAATCATTTTATCTCTCGTGTATGCCAGGGTCACCTGAAGTGACCATCTCAATTATCAAATCACAGTTTTACATCTTCACTGTGTTCTTTGCCTTTGCCTTGGCGTGTCTGAGAAATTAAATCTTTCAGTGATTAAGGATCTTTTGTCCTTTACTTGTACAAGCATAGGACTAGTTGGTTTTATGCCAATGGTATCATTTATGCTTCAATAATTCTTTTCTTTCCCTTGTGTTACTACCCCCTCCAGCTATGATTTATTTTCTCTAAACAAGCCAAAATAATTTTTTATCAAACTTTATTCTGCCTTCAAATGTTGTTACATATTGTCCATCTGTACGCTTCAGCTCAAATAATAAAAAAAACTCTACCATCAAACTAGTTAGCAGAATACTTTTATTTTTTTAGTCCAGGAAACCAGAACTGCTTATTGTGTTGCAGATAAATTTTAACTACTGCCTGATTTTTTTTTTAGCTTGCCCCATATGTTTGAGCACAGTTTTTACTTTTTCTCTTCCCTATTACACAGGTCATTCACAGATATGTTGTGACTGTCAAGTTTTTTAAATGTTTAACCCCAAATGCCCAACTATTGCTTTTCTTCCTAAATGCATGGCTTTCTTATACCTTTGTTCAGTGAGCAAATCTTTTACTTACTGTGGCTAGATATTCCTACATTCTGCCATTATTGGTAATATTTGTTCTAAAGCCTGTTTCTGGAAGGTCAAAATCTTCCATAAAGACAGTAAATCTTCCCTGATTCTAATATTTCTCTTTCTAATAATATTATGGAGATCTTTATCCAGTGCAAATTAAATTTTAGGGGGCTAAAGCAGATGTCCAACATTATCCAAACCTTTTTATGATCCTTCCTTAAATTGTTTTTTCCTCAAACTTATCCATTTTATCCATGTTATCTCTCTTTTTAGCTTAGTGTATTATGAATATACAACAATATAAGTCTTTCACTACCCTGCCTTTTATTTCTAGCTTTCCTGCACAATGTGTACTCTCCCTATTTATGTTGCACCTTATTATTATTATTCTGCCTCAGCTGGGTTACCCTCATTATATCAGGCTTGACACTCTGCACCGTAATTCAGCTTCCTTTCTTTTATTGTCCAGATGATTTTAATTCCTAAACTTCTATTGCTTCTCAGTAGTCCCATGTGATTTCCCGGCTGGACTGGGTTCATGGCATCGCTCACCTCACTACTGCTGTCACCAGCTTTCTCTCCTTCAGATTCCTCAAATGACTCTTTCCTTGCAGTGTCTTCACTTGACCTTCTGCATCACTGCCTGCGGCATCCCGAGCAGCCAGGATGGAGTAAAACAGCCCAGAAAGCAAATATCCACTCCCTTCCCCTATGAGAGGCCCACAGGTGTGAAAGGACCATTAGAAAGGAGGACAAGAGGAAAATATATTGAAATTCAAAGTCAGTCATTTTGAAAGGGTTTCACTTGCTTGTAAGATAAGTCACGTGAAGAGAGAGCTGCTTCTCTCTCCCCAGGTGACTCACCTGCTGAGGTTTCCATGCTCCCTGGGACTGGCCTCCTCTCATCCCCTGCTCTACAGGACCTCTGCTTTTAGGATCATGTGGGTTTGACAGAGCGCTGCCTTTGATGTTAGAAACTGTGGAGACCCAGGTGTTTCCCCAAATTTCTTTAATACAACAATCAAATATTTATCAGTTAATAAATGTATCTCTGGGAATAACAGGTTTTCAGAAATCAAACTGGTGCCTATGATGCTGCATAATTTAATCTCAATGGGCTATTTTAAATTGTTGTCAGTAGGAGAAATCTTGCACTGGCAGGAAAATGGCAACATGTTCAACGGGTTTTTGCCTACCTGACATCCATATTTCTACATCTGAGGGTGTGAGAAAGTTGTTATATTACTTACAGATGTTATACTGACTATAGAGTTGGTTTTGTATTTATGATTTTTTTTTTTTAAATTCTGTAGAACTCTATGACAAAAATACCTTGAAATTCAAATGAAGCCATAAATTATAAAAAATTCTGAGAACTCTATGAAAAAAATACCTTGAAATTCAAATGAAGCCATAAATTATAAAAAAAAATAATTCCAAAGATCAGACACTGCAGTAGAATCTAAGATTTGTGAGAAGAAGGATCTCTTAAAGGACTTGCACTCCAGGCAGAAAAAAGAACTATGGGTTCAGATGAAGGCAAATAGAGAAGTCTTAGTTGACAGTGAGGACAAAAATAGTAGGATTGATTCTTTGTGCAAATAGTCAAGCAAGAAACATTGTTTTGGTGGGAAATGAATGGGACAAATCTGACCGTTGTTATTCCAGCTCCTCTCAACTATTAAATAGGGCAAGTATTGAAATAAGGATTAAGGCTATTTTTGCTGCCACTGGAGCTGCACAAAACAGTCTTAGTGGGGGCTGAGATCCAACCATGGGACTCTGTTAATTAAAATAGACACTATTAAGATATTTACTGTCCCTAGTAATCAGAGCTATGCAATTTGTACTACTGAGTAAACAAATCATGCTTTAGAAGTTCCCAATTGGCTATTACAGTCTAGTCTGTCAACTGTCATTTAGTTACAAAACCAATTTTCCATGTAGTTTATTTGCATAAACAACATGTTTTCAAAGAGCTTCATGGAAAAAGAAATCATATTAAACAAAATTAAAATTAGGTTAAAGTAATGTTAATAATCTGACAAGCTCCCCAAAGCAAAACTAGTAAAAGATTTTTTTTTTAAATTTCATGCTGGGTTTTTTTGATGTGTTCACCTCTCTAGGCAGACTTATGCTGTGTTAAAAGAATGAACATTACTGCTTCTTGAATCCTGTTAATTATGCATGCATATGCAGGGTTATTTGTAATTGGTCCCTCTCCAGATATTCTCTGATCTCAGTCTGTTTACACGAAAACTTAAAAAATATCCATGCCAACTATGGTTTATTCCCTAATATCTCTCTGTGTTTATATATTTCCAGTATCCTATATTCATGTGGCCCAGATTGGACAGATAGTGCCATATGGATTTTCTTTGGATGGATCTGCCAACATTGCCTTACTGGGTCACTAAGGATTTTGACATACTATAATTGTAGAAAAGGCAGTGCTTATGGATGCAATGAACTTTTAGTTTAAATACAGAACACTTTTCATCAATTGCTTATACATCTTAATATATTAAACCTAATGGGATAAAACAGAGACCTAATACAAGACACTTGTATTTTTTGTATTTTCTGTGAAAATCCAGAATAAGGAGCCAATGGGGGTCATACATGAACAGGTGCCTTCAGTGCACAAATCAGATGTTACCCTTCCTCCTTATAGCCTATTATAACACTTACAGTCTTCCCCTTATCTTCACGAACACTGTCTATTTGCCTTCACATCTGGTAACATGTACCATAGCTATCTTGTGAACATTGGAGCAATACTTTGGTCTCCTACGTATGGATTTTATTTTATTTTAAAATGAGGTAAGCTTTTTCTCCATATATTATCCCAGTATCTTGCATTTCAACCATGCCATTGAAACACTACAGTTTTCACTGAAGAAAATTCTCCCCTTGAGATGTTGATCTGACCAAAGACTGTAGGTTAGGCAACACTTCAGGGAATCCCATTACAGCTGGAGTGGCTAAAACATTGTTTTCCATTGGAAAAAGACTGAAGGATGGCTTTGCAAAGTCTGCAGGTTTCTGTGGAAATCTCTTTTAGTGTGCACCAACTAGCCTGCAGGACCTGAAAGAGCTGTTAACACGTAAATTTTAGATAATATCTATAAAATTTGCATTGCTCTACAATCCCTAGTGAGCTTTTAACTGTTACATTTACAATGTCAGGTGAGGGTTAGTGAAAAAGGAAAATAGTGAATCTGCTGACTAAATAAATACAGTTAGATGCCCAGATGCCCATGCGCCTTTCTTCTGGTGACACTGATGCAATGAAACTTTGTCAGGGAAGATGGTGTTTACAGGTATAGCAGAGTTGCAAAGAACAAGAAAGGTCTTAAACTGCCATGAACGGCTCTACCTTTGGGGAAAGAGAGACTTCTGGTTTTTATAGGGTATTACTTTTTCAGCGTATGTCATTCAACATATGCTTATGCAACCAAAACTGGTCTTGTTATTTATATTTCACAATATTTCAGGCCAGCGTTTTCTTTTCTTCCCCAGAGCTTTAGCTGAGCTGCTCTTGCTTGACTGCCCCTGAGCCTGCATCTGATTCCTGAGCGAATGCGCTTTCATACTGCTCAGATAAAGGGCTTTTGCTGCAGTTGTGACTTGCATGGGGTTGGCTATTATATCTTTCTTATGTCTAGACCTACAGGGATGACAACATGCTGATTCATCTATGACTAATCAAAGTCAACTCTCAGACAGTCTCAAAAATAGACTTCTTTGCTCATTTCTGTTAACCCCAAGATGCCTGAATGATACTGAGATGTGGAAAAAAAAGTATCGTAACACATGCTGTGTATGGATATACATATGTGTTGTAAATATGATGAATTAAGGATAGGGAGGGGAGTAAGGTTTAACTAAAGACTGCAGTCAAAAACTGGAGCTTGCAAGTCTTTTTTTAAGGACACAGCCAGTTGTGGCTTTCAGCTGAACAGATCATCCTTTGATTCACAGTGCTGCTATTTTAACCCACAACTCACCACTGAATCATATGAATTCAATTTTATAGTATTAATTTCTCATTTAGACTACTTCACATGCGTTACAAATTGGAGAATATTTTCTTTTTCTTAAACTTCTTTAATAAATTCTACTCTTTTCCTTGAATAAGTGTTCTTTTACTGAAATTAGAAATTTGAGCATTGGCCAGTGAGGAGGGGGACACACTGAACACTTGCTAGTTTTTGCAGGTCAGTAGCTTATGGCAGGACAGAGAAGCTGAGCAACTCTGAAACAGCTACAAATCTATTTTCCCGCCTGAGGCTACTGTCCCAACAGAATGAGCTGAACGTGAATTGAAAGACATTTATTTCTATAATGTTTTCATTTCAGTATGAACAACAGGGGATAAACTTTCACAGTTTGTCTGCAAGACTGATGAGTGCCTTTTGTCTAAAAATCTGCCTGAAGACCTTTTTTTTTTCTTCCCTGTAACTCCCAAGTAATGTGTCCACAATGTATCGTTAGTTTTATGGAAAAATTCCTATCAGGGAGCATCTGGAATTTACTGCTTATGAATTGGAAGATTTTATCAGAAATTAAGATTAAAAAAATATTTAGATTTTGGGGTGTCATATTACTTTCATTTTGCTATTACTGCTCAGATGATTTATCTCATTCCTCTAACAGTCAGCCAAAATGACTGTTATGTTTTTATTGACTGACTGTTACAACTAGCTTTATAGTTTAGAAAAACATCTTGTGTCCAGTACTCTTTTATATTACATTAAAAATTAGAATTAATGTATTCTGAAGAACTTTAAAATAATGAACAGGTCTCTATCCAAGCACTGCTGATTTTTTGGTTTGTTTTACAGTTTACAGACACTGAGGTAAGGTGACCTTCCATCACATAGACTACAATGAAGCTTAGGAGTGGCCTTGGGCATCGATATCAGCTGCACCTCAGTTCAGTCATCTTATTGTCTCTCTCAAAATTAGGTCATCTGAGAGCCAATCCCTAGTTCTTGCCTGTGGGGATATTCCATACCATATATTTCTAGACAAAAAAAGATTTAAATGGAACTCTTGAAACTCAATGTTTGAAGAAAATTCTCAGATTAGCAGAAATATTTTTTTCTACAAATGACAGGAAAATACATTCTTACTTTTGATGAAATAATATAGTATTTGGCTTACACACAGATTCCATGCAGTATATCATCCTGGTATACATGAGAAAAATAAAAAGTGATTTGCTGACCCTCAGCTTTGTACTTAATAGCATGTGACATATTCCATGAAAACTATCAAGTGTAAAGGATCATGTTATTAGATACAGCTGTTAAAGACCTAGAAAGCAAACAGTGTGCTACTGACATATAAATAATACCTTCTGTGCACGGTTAAACATTGGTGCTATTTTTGCCAGATTTTAAGCTCCTTTGAGGCCAACTGGAACAGCTGAAATAGAACCTTAAAAAAATGTTTTGTTGCTGGGACACAGATGGTGGTAGCCCAATGTGTCAAAATAAATGTTTCATTTTTGGTCTAATGTGGGAAAAATAGACCTTGTCAATTACTCCAATAATTGCAGGTGCAATAAACACAGTCTGTAGCTAAGAAGAGCTATTTCAGATGGGCATCCAGAGAAATTCTATGTATCCTATTTCCAACAACCTGAAAAGGTAAATTAACTCAGGCCAATGACTTCCCGCCTTTGAAAGGTCTCTAACAGTCACAGTCAAGCCTGATGCTTTATTTGGCACCTGAATTTCACAAACACAGGACTTCTCTTTCTAAGAGACGGTCAGAGAACATGCCGTAGACAATGGGTCTGTTAACTTTTAATTGATGACATCTCTATGTTCAGGAAATTTAGAATGCCTTGAATAGAATTCAGTGCTTAAACATTTGTCCAGATTTTTCTAGGTGGCTTTGATGGCAAGCAGAATAAACAGGAGCGTCAATCAAATGTAGGCAGATTGTTTCCACTGCTAACATCTGCCCAGACTTTGCATGTCACTGGTACTGAATGCCCACATCAAGCTGGGCACATCCACTGGTTTGCAGCAACTGGTAACGGCCATCGTTCCCTTGACTGTTCCCTGTTTAACCGAGAGGGCAACATCTACCTTTTGAAATTGGGCAACTCACCAGGACAGCTCACTGAAATGGTAAAGTGCCCTGAGGAGAAACTTCAGATAACAGAGTGTGGGAGAAGACATCAGCTAGTGAGGGCACAACATCTAAAATGGCTTCAGCTGCTGATATTCTGCACTGCCTTGTTACAGCTACAATGCAGGGCTTTGTCTGTAAGATGGAACAAAGTTACAAAGTGTAAATGATGACCCTTATGCTACAGCACAACAGTAAAAGGATTCATGTTCTCACACCCAATATTTTACTTCCCATGTGAAATTTAAATCTGGTCCAGCTGGTGCAGTGGTAGTTCTCACAGTGAGGGGGGTGGGAGAGAGGAAAACACAGCAAAGCAAAGCAAGGCAAAGGAAAGCAGTCTTAAAACTGAATTTAGAGGGCACGTCTCTCATTTTCCTGACTGTGCCCTTCCAGGCAGCTCTACAGCTTGCTGTTGCAGAACTGAGGCTTTGTACTTTGTCATGTACAGTGAGATTGCTGCATTTCTGCTGAAGAGGCAGGATTGCCATTTTTCCCTGAGCACTGCAGCACAGAAAGCAATGTACATTTTTTGGCTATAAAGGACATGCAAGGATTGAGAAGCCTGCAGAAAAATGCGACTGCTATTGCAGTTTTCATTGCCTTAATCTAAACCACTTAATTTTTTTCATTCCTCTTTTTTAATCTGCTTATAATGTTCCATGTACCTCAAAACATTGCTTTTCAGTGCGATTAATTCTGTTTTCTAGAAAAAAAAAAGGAAAAAAATCACTTCTTTTTAAATAACCTTTAGGGCTGATTGTCTGTTTGGGGATGATGGGCTCAGTGTGGGTTTTCTATGGGTGACCCAAGAGTGAGAAGGAAGAAGGAGAATATGGTGTGCACAAGAGGTAAAGAACAAGATCATGAAACTGCAGCCTGACTTTTAGGTTTCTAACATGGTTTTCATGAGCATAAAACCAGGATGATAATTAAAATTCTGACCCACAAAGATATTTCAGTGAGAGCTATGGATGTGTAAGAAGGTTTGTGAAGTTTGCTTCCTACATTCAAAGGTGCAGCATGAGGAGGGACAGAAAGCAGTTGACAGCAGAAGACACACCAATCCCCTACGTTTATGAGAAGGAGATTCTCCAGAGGGGCCACAACTACCGAAGTGCTTCAACTTGAGTTTGCTGTGATAGCTAGCATGCAACTGCAGCCACAGAATCAATTCTGTCTATGTTCTGCTTTAATTCCAGATGGATAAACCAGGGTCAGCAAGAAACGAAGCAGCAATGACTCGTAAATGACCCAAATAAACTTAGCCAACAAGAAGATTTCTAAAGAGACATGTTAGAGCCACAAAATTTGCTAGAGGTGTGGAGAAGTTGTTGAGTGAGTTAATTATCAGCATCCCTCGAGTTATTATAGACAATTCTAAAGTTAAAGGTGAGCAATTCAACCTCTCTCATGTATTAGAGACACAGCACTTACTCAAGAAAATTACAGCACTTATTCTGAGTACAGAATTCCATTTCCAAGGATTAATAAGTAAACACCTTAATTAATGTATGACTTTAAAATAATTAAAATAAGTCATTTAAGAGATTTAACATCTTTTTCAGTCTTGTATTTGTCCCGAATGATCTTCAGAATAATAATTATACAAGCTTCTCATGTGCAATCTTCTACAACAGCCACAGTCAAAAGAGTGGTTATAATTGAACTAAATTATTAATGATTTCTGCCTCTAATTGTTATAGCTAGATAAAGTGTGGCCTGATTCACATAACTCTTAACTGGAGAAACTTATCAATATCTTATGGTTTATGGGAGAATTTCCAGTTGAAATAATCTGAACCATGTGGTTTCAATTCTTTAGTAATATTCACGGTAATATTATTTGTTTATAAATAAAGACATTTCTATGGAAAAGAAATTTATTCAGGGAATTTAAAGTTGCTAATGCATATCAGGAACATTATAAAAGGTCTGGTTTTGTCCAGCATGTGAAAAATTGCATTGAAAATATCACTATTCAGAACCTTTTGTTTTTCTCAGACTAATTTTACAAGTTGCAAATTCCCCTGCCGCTGGGGAGGTACTTACAGTACAAGTGAAAGAGCAATTACAGCCACTGAAAAAGCTTCTGAGTGCTCATTCCTTTTCTGCAGAGTTGGAATCCTGGAATACTTATAAAATTGTAGGTTCCATTAAAAACCAGGAAATATTGCAAATACAGGTAATACTTCAGATTAGAAGATAAATTCTGAAAACGCAGGTGGCTTGACCAAAACAGAGGGAGGCAGTAACAAGCACTAAGTTGATATCTCTCTAATATTCTCCACAATTCATTTTTATGTGTGTGTATATGTATCTCCACACATACAAATTATATACATGCATACACATGCCTACATACACATATATGCAGTTTAGAGCTATGTAACTCATCAGCATCAGTGAAAGGAAAACTTTTCTGCATTGAACAGTCTTTTCAGGTTAGCTGCATCCTCCTGTGAGTGAGAACAGAGAGGCTCTTTCCAGAAAGGACTCACTTCAGGAAGAGACCATCTGGTTGCTGTCTGAGCCACACAGAGCAAAGTGTGAGAAGGAGAATAAAAACCAAGAAATAGCAAAAAAGCTTTTAGGGCAACACAAAATGGGAAATGAAGAATTCAGGCAGAGAAATGATAATTCCTAGTAGATTTGCACAACACTGGTGCTTTTGGGGAGCATCAGCAGAGGACATTCCTAAGTTGGCTGTGGTGCTCATGTTTCAGTATTCATTAAAAAATCATTTACTAGGGAAATGAAATAATTTCTGAGACAAAGAGCAGAAATCATTCCAATTGCTTTGCCACAGGTCTATAATCAGAACAACCCTTCCCATACGTGTGTGTTTCACAACAAATGATACTGAAAACCAAGCAAAGCACAGCACAAGCATTTTCAGAAAGGAAGAATGAAGAAAGGAAATCTTTGGAAACACTCAGAACCCGCCTGGACAAGTTCCTGTGCAACCTGCTACAGGTAGACCCGCTCTGGCGGGGGGGTGGGGGTTGGACTAGATGATCTCTAGAGGTCCCTTCCCACCCCATATGATTCTATGAAGAAGAGGACACCCTGCACGCCTGGCAATGATGTTATTCAATGTGCTTGAGAAAAGACACATGATCATATCGCAGGACCCAGCATGCTGCAGCAGGCAGGAAAAGTGAAGAGGATGAGGGGACCTCAGCTTTCTTATCTCCATGGATAAATCCACATCTAGGAGGAGAGAGAAAAAGACAGCAAAGAGCATTTCAGATCACAGTCATGACACTACCCAGCACAAGACCTGGGGCTGTCAGGTAAGCTGAGGTCAGCACAGAAGGACATGAAAAAGCGAGTGGAATAATAGCAACGTGACTGAATGCACAAACCAAAGCCAGAAAATGAGAAATAGTAGGATGTGAGAAGAACCTATGTGGGCTGGAAAGATAAAAAAAACAAAACAAAACAAAGAAAAAAGGAAGATCTCCCAGCACAGCCTAGGAATAGTTTCATCGCAGTTTGAGGTGCACAGCTGTGTAAAGGTAAAAATGCTGGGACGAAGTACAAACTATGTGTAAAATCAGAGCTATCTCTACCTAGCAAATGCCAGTCCCTATGCAGTATATTAGCATCCTAACACATGGTTGCTTTACCTTTATTCCCAACAGACTAAAGGCTCAATCATTTTTACATCATGATCAAGTAAACATACCAAATAAGGAAGATGCAACTCTGGACTAGAAGCTGGAGTAAAGCTTTGGGAAACTTTTGAGCTCCTCAGTTTTTCTACTACTTGAAATGTAAGATCCGGAGTTATTTTAGCAAATTTACTGGAAAATCAGAAAAACAGAGGATTATAAAGAATGTATTCTATTACATGTAACACGCGGGGAAGTTTCCAAGGAAGGGATTCAATTAGAAACATCAAATTCTTAATGCAGCTCAAAGTTTGGCCATTATTTGCTAGAGAGGAGATAATTTGATTTAATGCAGACAGTTACAGGACATACTGATAGCATCTAAATAAGCAAGTACCATTGTGGCTTTAGTCTGAGGTTAAGGGAGTTTTTAATTTAAAGCACTAACTAAAAGCTTTATTATGTTGCAGAATATAAAGATTTTCCATTCAGATACACAGTTGACAACCTGGAATCATAAACATTAAAATGGCATTAAAGTGAATAGTGCCACAAAGGCCAAAACCAAGGGTGTTGGAGTGCAACACAGTTTCCTAGGTTCTCCATAAGCAAGTTGAGACATTGTCCTTTCTATTCTACCTCTACAATACTGATCTGAAAGTAGGATTTTTCTGAGGCAAGGTCTACTGAACATCAAATACAACGTAAACTGCCTGGAAAATTTTACCCTGTAGTTCTTATAGCACCAAGGTAAAAATTTGTGTTTGAAGTGAAATATATTGCTGAAAGATATGCTCTCTTGAATTAAAGATTTCAATTTACCATATCACTAAGGAATTGTTATGAAGTTAATTACCTTCTCAGATTAAACGGCAAGTCCTACTTTCAGCTTTCAGCTCCTAATGACTGGATCTCTTCATACCTTTGCTGCTAGATTAAAGAACCTTATGTATGGCAGTTTCTGTCCATATAGGTGTGGATAGTGATCAAACCACTTAACATTTTTTTCCCCACTCTTCTCTTTTCCACAACCTGAACACATTTTGTGCCTTTAGCTTGAAACATATTTCCAATCCAAACATAATCAATGTTTTGGCATCCTCCCTGAGTAATCATTGTGACAGGAACAGGCTCATCTGTGCACCTCTCTTAGTCCTGCTCAATATACTCCTTTTCTCATCCAGGGCTTGGATGCCAAGCACGAGTCCTCCATGAGGAGCAACCATCCAGCAAGAGCACTCTCGTGCTCACACCACTTAAGCAGGCACTTGTGCCTTCATTCCATTCACTTTTCCTCCAGCTCCTTCTTGCTGTGGATGCATGCCAGGACTTGCAACCCCATGCTATGACGGAAAGCCTCCATTTAGTGAGGTTTGCCATTTGTCAGTTTTCAGCTTAGGTTCTGAACCATATGTTTCACCTTTTCTGATCACCGTGTGTTCAACCGAGGACTCACGGAAACCGATGGAAGTGTTCCTGCCTGTAATTTCAACTCTACAGCTTATTGCTCTAAAGAGAAAAAAGTTTGACTATAGACTACATAAATTTAACATTTCCTTGCAGCAGTGGTTACACAAGGAAGGAAAGCCTGTGCCAAGCTGTTCAAAATGCTGCTTTGTTGGTCTCTTTCATCATTTCACTGATTTAAATTCAAAACTCCTTATATCCTACGTAAGATATTTTATTCTTACTTTGTCTAAGTAAAAGGACTTCTGCTAAAGATTTTTCATCCTACAGCTCCAGGGCCTTTGAAATCATATCCTGTATGTTTTGTCTCTATCAGCAGTTTCCTTGCACCAATCTACAATGAACTGTGTAAGCCACTTATACCGGAGAATGTTCAAGTCATTCTGAATTTGATTGGCATACTCTGATCTCCCTGGTTTTGTTAAGCAAGTGGAACCTTAATAACACACTGAGCAGATGAATGTGCTAATGAAGTGGATTGCACGATCTGGAACTGTTCCCTCACAGGTAAGATTCTGAACCCCTGACAGCCAGAGGATTCCCCCCCCCCCATTTTCCATGGTTACTTTTTGCTCTTGGTGTAGCGCTCTGTCATGCAGCTGTCTGGCTCTGTGTTAGCTACATACCCAAGAAAAATTCCATCTCAGTGTGATACTGATGATTAGCTTTTTGTGTAATTAAAAAAAAAAAAAAATAGCTTTGCCTCTTTTCACTTCAATATTACAAAAACATTTTAAGTGCATGTCCACACTAAATGAATGGATCCTTAGTATAAAATGGTCCACTGGTGTATCAAAGGATGCAAAAAATATTTCTGCAGTACAACTGTGTACAGCTTATTTTTACCCAGGGAAAATGCATTGTGGGTGAAGTGTAGATACTTTCCATGTACTGTAGCCCTTGACTGTATGTCATGTTGCTTGTGCTGTGCTGTCAGGTGAAGTACAACATTGTTATAATGCTAGAATTAAGGCTTCTGTACTAACTTGGAATGGCTGGAGGTTTGTTTTGTTTTTTGCAGCACTTAAACTATTCCCCTTGCTATCCCAGAAGAGATTACCTGGTCATTTAACTCTTTCATTCCTGCTTTTTGTCTTATATACAAACACAGGGAAAGTTTCAATAGAGATAGAGAGGAACCAGCCCTCCCTGCAGATGTCACATTCCTGTGCCATCTTGTCCAGGGGACTGGGGCTTTCCAGCTTCTGGCTTGGGCAATGGGTTCAGGGTTAGCAATAAAGTGTGTGTTTTTGATGGGAAAGGACCTTTCTGGAGCTCACAGCAGAATGAGAACATCCTCATAGTGACAACACTTGGAACAATTCTATAGCTCTTCTAATAGTTTGGAAAAGAACCCCAAATAAGGAGAAGCTCAAAGGAAAGTCTTTCAAGCCACTTCTTCCTTTCCAGCCCTCAGCACAGTGAAGGGCAGAAAAGCAGAGTCTGAGTTATTAGAAACCTTCAACCTCAAAATTCTTCTGAGAAGACTTTCTTTAAAAGTTCCAGAAGAAACATTAAAAAAGAACATGAAAAGGAGACGGAAAATAAAGCTTACAGTGGAACAACTGGTGTTAACTCTAGATGTACACAATGACACACATTTAAAGAATACTAAATGTGCAGCATTAAAGCCAAGGTGTTAGAAAGCAGCATTCATGCAAATAGTTAAAAACAACATCAAAAGACAGACCAAAGCTGTGAATGGAAGTTCCAAAGGCAACCTTAATCATAACAGATCCTCAGTTTGATGTGTTTGACTTTCAGCTTCACTAGTACTGTTTGAAATCAGTTGCCTTTTTTGTGATAGTTCCTGGATTTTGAAAGAAGACATTAAAAGTACAGAAATTCTATCACATGGCACGTGAAATATCTGGTTAATCAACAGCTTTAAGCATCTGTGATTCATTACACGGATCTCTAACACTTATGTTAATAGAATAGCTGACAGCACTAATACTCTGTCATTTTCTATGAGAACCAACATTAAAGGCAAATAGGCATTTTGCTAGTAGGTTTCCAGTCATTTACTGAATGCAGAGGACTCAAAAAGCTCGGCTTGCACACCCAACCTGAAAACACCCATAGACATAATTGTTTCACACTACTTCCCCTCTTCCCCATCACTAATTTGGTCCCAGTTTCTTCCCAACCTCCCGGTCCCTCTTTTCAATTTTGTGATCCTCCTTTCCCTCCCCGCTTCAAATCAGCCCCAGCTCGTTCCAGCTCCCCACTCGCACCAGCCTCTCTCCTTCTGCTCATTAACGTGATTCACTGCTAAAAGCTCAGTCTCTTCCTTTTGGTTTCCTCTAGCCCAGCATTTGTCTCTCATACAAATCAGATAGTTGCCTCCTCCATTGCATCGTGGTGTCTCCAAGCTGGAGAGTTTGGCAGACAACATGAGAATCCAGGCTCCCTGCTTTCCATCCTAACCCAGGCTGAGAGCAGTTGAAGTCAGATGTTTATAGAGCAGGTCCTTTAGAACTGCTGGAGCTTGCAGCAGCAGGTGAGCACTGAGGGTAACCCCAGTCAAGGCACACACATCCTAAGAAGAAGGGAAGACTTTTCACATTAGTATATTGGGATATTTTCAGTGGCTAAAATTGGCATTTGTACTGAACCACTTTCTAGAAACAGCAAAAAGTGACCTCATCTCTTCTTAGAATGGCCACCCTTCCGCAAGTTTTCAAATACTGGGCCTTGAAGACAAAACTATTAAAAAAATCACTGAAAAGTGTTATTGTGGACAAACATACTTGCCTCAAGCCTCTTTGCTGAAAACATTGCAGCCGTTTTGGCTGAACTCTTTAAAATCATCCGAGGGCAATAATTGCCGAGGGCATAAATCAAGCCAAATGGTTAACTTTTGGCTATGTTCTAATTAACAGAGGACAAGGTTTTACAATGGAAAGAATCAGGGAATAAGTGACTAACTGTTCACAGCTCAGTAACAAATGGGCTAACAAAAGAAAGTACTGTGAGAAGAATATGAACAATGTGTAAAATCCAATCGTTTTTTTATTGCTTACTCTTCTCCCAGAGTTTCCAACGAAGCCCAAAATAAGCTCCCTCTTCTGCCTTCCTCAGGTGTTATTGAGTCCCTGGGAAACAACTAAAGGAATGAAAGAAAACACTGGCTCTGCCGGAAAAATCTTGCTCAACACTGTGCTGCAGGTTAAGGGGAACAGCTGGAGCAGAGTGACAGTCATTTCGTTGTTCAGACTGCAAGGCATTACAGAATTCAAACAGATGAAAATGTAAAGAGACAGTAGCACCTGTAGGGTATAGAGACACCATGTTTACAAACAAACCCTTGCCTCTCAGGCATGGCCAGCTGCATAACCTTAAGGCAGGATGTTTGTTTGAGGTCGAACTGCTCTAGAAATTGCAGACCGAATTTCAAACCTCCTTGCAGACAAGTGAACCCTATAATGCTGTCCTGAATTCAGTGATGCTTTTTTAGCTCCTGAAAAGCTCAAGTAATAGGCTGGTAGGATAAAATAGAGATTCATTTGCACATTCACAGACCTGGTAACAGGGAACAAAAAAATCATGATTTATATAGTCAATGTTATCTCTTCTTAGCAACTAAAAAATGGCCAGGTTGGCAAAACAAAAGAAAACAACCAACCAAACCAAATGCTCCCTTCTCTGTAGAGGTAACTAAACAAGAAATAGCTGCCTAAAGCAGCAACTTACTGCTGAAATTGCTTGGTTCAAGTCAGCCAGCCAACCTTCAAACCCAGCTGATGGATCCTGATTGATCCGGCTGCCTCCTACAGCTTCTTTGTGAACTTTAGGATGCTGGTACAAGAACTTGAATTTATGTTCTGGTAAGGAAGTTGCTGAGCTGCTAACGTCTTCATTGGCCTGACATTTTTGTCATAGGCCACAGAGTCTCAGTGAGAATACAGGTGGTCTCCTTTACAGAGAACTATAACCACCTTCCTTTTTTCTGTGTCCATGCAAAGAAAACTATGTTATAAAGGTTACTGGCCTGATTCTGATGACAGCTTTCTTTTTCCCCAGTATGCAAATGGACAAGTCTCCTCTGTCAGACAATCTATTCATTGTAAAAAGCTATATAATTGACAGCAGAAGCTACCTCCAAATTTGTGGAGTCACAGTCAGCTATTGCACAAGAGCAAGGATGCCTAGACCCCTGTTCCCACACATGATGAACCTCAAGCAGCCTTGGGACAGAGAATCCAAAAAGTTTTCCTCCAATTTTCTGATTGTTAACTCCGTTGTTGTTTCACTTTCATTCAGCTAATGAGGAAATTTAGGTAAGCTGACTAAGTTTGTCTGGATTTGTCTGGATTTTGCAGATATCTAGAGGCAGCAGACCTCCTAGGCAGGTAGTTAAGGCAGAGAACTGGAGGGAGGAGGAGCCATTTCCATTAGGTTTATCTGCCTTCAGCCCTTAGTGTTTGAGGGGAGGCTGCCCAAATGCCTGTGTTGTCTATCAAAGGTGGCCTTGACTTTGCTTTAAGTACAGAGACTTTGCTTTTGGTTTGGACAGCAGGAGTGCTTTAGAGCTGCAGTGAAGGTTCCCTTGGTGGGTTAATATCTGGACAGGGTGCGCAGAGGGCAGCTGGCAGGCAGCTGTGTGGTGAAGGAGGATGTGGTTATGGTCACTGATGGTGACTGCTCACTCATGTTAGTGCAGACCAACCAACAGACCTCTGGGGAACAACATGTATCATCAGGAATAATGCGCAAAAATGTACGCTATATTTTAAAACCAAAATTCTTTACATGAGGCTGGTAAGAATTCTTTTAAACAGTCCATGTGACTTAAAATGGAGTCACTTAGATATGAAATTTGGTCATGAGACCTGGAATTTCTATATGTGGAGAAGAACACTACAGCATCAGAGCGTATTTTTATCCTGGTAGTAGTGTAATAACAACCCTTCAGATTTCTGTTGATTGCATTGTTCTCCAAAAATTATCTATCTTGGATGAAATTGCTCTTGCTTGATCTCAGTCAGAAAGTGAACAGTAAAAATCTGTTCAGTCATTTTTATGTCATCAACAAATTACCAAAACTAATGCTGACTTTGAAACATGTTACATGTGTATGTCCATAAGGAATTTACTAGGATAATATATCTCTTATACTCTAGTTATTTCATTAACTTTATTTTTTTATAGGAAAGAAAATCAGGTAAAGTAGTAATGGTTCACTGATGATAATTGACCAAAACCGCACAATAAAACAAAGCCAGACTCCCAAAGCATTGAAATTACCTCATTTATCTTAAGGAAAAAAAAAAAAAAGTCAAAAGCACAAAAAGCATTTTGGTCAAATTTCATGTTACAAAACATTTTTATATTTATTTAATATCATGTTCTCCTAGTCTGTAGTTATACTGTATATTTTCTGAAAAAATAATATGCAAACGTATTATTGCATAACACATCTCTTCCAAATTAGCCCAGAAATATTCACTAAATTAATTTTTAACACAATAAGAAAAGTGTTTTAATATTTTATGTTTAAATTCCAGAGAGTTTTATCACATAAGATATTCTGTGGAAAGCAGCACCTATTTACTTCTTTGTAAGCCATTATGAAGATGGAACTAGTCTCTCAGACAAAACAACAGAGGTGATTAGAACACAAGCTGAATAAAGCAGCTCACTGAGTGGGTTCTTGCAGAGTGAGTATTTCACTTGGCTGTGTGTGTAATATTTTGCATAATGGTCTACAGACCTCCTATGATTTTGCTAGTACAGAATATACATATAGATAGTGCTGAGACACAGAGAAGTGGTATTTCACATTATGTCTATGCTTGTTCAGGGCTCACTGTCCATATGGAATGAGTAAAAGTAATATTAAGAGAAAATAATTATTAAACAGAAAATATTTCATTATGCAAACAAAGAAAAATACTGTATTTTTGAGACAGTTCAAGCATATACAGCATATACATAATAAAGCTCAGGCATTTTTTATCGTATTAGCTAAAGAAGCAGTCATGAAACTGTTGTATATTGGCTTAAAACTTGACAACCACCTAGTGCATTCTTCTTGCTCACCTTTTAAAAATACACAATCTGAGATGGATACATTGCACTGCTGGATTTTACAATATATATTTCAAATTTACAAAAATACAGAAAAACAAGATTTCTTCCACTCAGATACTGAGCATTAACCCTTTGAGTACTAATTCCCACCTGCAACACTGCAGAACACATTCATCTGACTTACATGTTTTTATAACATTCTAACAATTATAATTGTCATCTTTATGTACACTATTAGGAAATGTATTCCTACATATTAAAAAAAAGGTAGAGACTAATAAATTGCTAATAATAGAAAAACAGTGGGTTGAAGTATGTGAAGATTTCTGCAACATATACACAGAAAATTGCAGACTGATGATTTCTCAAGGGAATTTTCTATTTCCTCTTTGCAGTGATGTAGCAACTGCATGAACCTGCGTTAAGACATGACAGCAAACTTTCTCATGTGACCATACACTATTGTGCTTTTTCTCTTATTTATGGATATACTGCTCACTTTCCACTGTAGACATTTTTCTCTCAGCTCTATGCTCCTATTCACTTTCTGCAATGCATTATTATTCTGTACCCTTCTTATTTGAAAAAAGCAGTTTTATTTCATACAGGGATAATTACGATGCAGTTCTGTACTATGAGTTGATGCTTTGTGTCCAGATGTTCATGGAAACATAAAAAAAATTCTTGCCAAGAGCCTTGTTAATACAGCATGGTATTGACCCTGCAATGCCCTACAGTTCAGCAGAAATCATGAACACAAAGAACTTCTCTGAAGGTCAAATTTGCATTAAAGGATGAAGACAATCCAAAATTTGCTAGGGAGGGAAATGGGTTTTCAGAAAGCAAGTGGTGAAATTAATAGATGGACTCTAAGAAGGTGTGGAAAATGACTGAAATTTTTCTTTCCTGACAACTCTGGACTACATTGATCATGTAACTAAATAGACAATATCATATATACAGTGTCTCTGAACTAGAATAAGCTATTTTAAGAAAATAACTGTAGTCCTCAAAGAGTTAATGATAAAACTGCTCTACCTTAGCAGATGTGGAAAGGTAGTGAACCAGCTTACAGATTTGTTCAAAAGGCATACTTTACAAAGAAGTGTAAAACTTGTTGAGACAATTGCTATTACACCGTACAGTGTCACGTACAATGAGTAGTGCATGCTCTGTAAAGACATTAGAGTGGACCCTTATCAAAGCTATCATATAACCTTATACAAAGGATTGTGCCACTTAAACTAGTGCAGAGTGATTTTTTTCTGTAGATTTATAATGCTCTAGATTAATATCAATAGGGTTTTTCACAGCCTTGTACACCACTTTTTTTTTTTTTGCTCTTTTTTTTAACACATGTAACACTAGAAAACAGCAAATGGTATATCCTGACATATGTCATGCAAAATACAACCAATACAGCACCACAGATGTAGCAGAGACATTACCTAGCACTTCTCTCCAACAAGAAAAAGGACAGAACAGAGACTGTACATTACACGACTTTACAGGCCTTATGCTACAGAAGATCTTTAGAGGCAGTATCACTTTTGTAGATCTAAAAAGCTGTAATTTTATAAAATACTGTTTATCATTTCTACCATAGTCACTTCTGATTAAAATCCATGGCACAGTAATAATATTTTGCTACAAAAATAAATAAGTAAAAGTTTAACATGCTGATATGTTTATAAAAAGTGTCTGAAGTTACTACAGAAGAAAAGTGAAAACTGAATGAAAATGATGTAAAGAAAAGTTTTTCTGTGTAACAAAAGGATATTGCCTCTCATATTCAGTTGTCTAAACTTCATATTCTAATTATCTTGCAGAATAATTTTATAACTTTATTTTAAAAATAACTTCACTTTAAAACTGTCACTATCTCTTTCTTTTAGACTCTTCTTAAGAAAATGGAAATAAAGATGGTGAAGCTGTACAATTTACTGATGAGCTACACAAATATGCCGTCTTATCTAGTTTGAAATTAAAATAAAGCTAACAATGGTTTAGGGGAAAAACACATTATGATGGCCCATGAACTACACAGTAGTTTCATTTTTCCAAGGGCCAGTTTTGATATTTCCTGTACTATCTGAGCTGTATATCATGGCTTCATGCACGTTTCCCTTGAGAATTCCATTGTGATTTGTCGTATTAAACGGCAATGACTGTGTCCGTGGGTGCATTTCAAAATGAGCTGGATGGTGCACAGTGTCACTTTCTGGCATTTTAGCACAACTATATATTACAGTACTTGCGTCGCTGCTTTCGGGCTGGTTGACAGTGGGATATGGATCGCTTTTGGAGCAGCAGGCCCGTCTGTGGCCCGCCTGGCTGTCGTGCGTGCTGTGGGGACTGTCTGTATGGGAGCTGTGGATGCTGCCGTCGATACTTGAAGGAATGTGATAGGCGTATTCTCTTTCACCTGCAGACCTGTGCCGACTGAAATAACGTGGCTTAGTTCTGCTTTTCAGACATCTATGAATGTGCATGTTGGGCCTGAAGGTTCCCTCATTGTGGACATGAATGTGAGCTTCATCATCAAGTAGCTGATCACAGTGCATTTTTGCACAACACGGTGTCACCGGTGAAAGGCAGTTAACATGGTTTTGAACCGCGTGTAAGTTAGTGAGTTTGCAGTGGCTAGCCACTGGATGATTAAACACAGCTGATTTGTTGGGACATGGGGATTCCTGAAGACAAGGTGCGTGAACTTGAGTGTCACCATTAATATTAACCTTTGGGCGCACATTTACTTGGACAGAATAGGTGTTTCTTCTAGATGGGCAACAGGACCACCAGCAGTGCCACACATCGTCTCGCTTTGCACAGTGATGGATCAGGATGAAAAGCCCCAAGGTCACACAGAAGGCTCCGTAAAGACAGCTAAATATCATATCCAAGAAATGACCTTGAGACACTGCAAGTGCTCCAAAGGTCCACGTGGCAGTAAACAGGAACAAAGTGAATGCTGCGGCTCGAAGCTGAGCCTTAAATGAATGCTCATTTTCCAATAAGGAAGAAGAAATCATCGAGCAGGATGCGTGGGGAACAGACACGGAGTCTGCAATATGACCATGGCCCACCTCAGTACTTGGGATTCTCTGCGGATCTTCTGTCTTTTCCTTTAACTCATACTTGCGTTCAGGATGGCGCTTCAGCTGCACGTATGTGCAGAGAAAGTAAACACAGGTGACTAGCACAATGAATGCTACTGGCCCATAAAAAGCACCGAGACTAGGCTCCCATGCCATCCAGCAACTGAAAACAACAAAAAAAGAGTGTCAGGAACATTTTATAGCCCACATTAGATGTGATGGGCAACTGACTGATGTGAAACTGGGCTTTCTCACTAACTTCTTTGACCTGCAGTGTCTCAGAAGTTAAGACAGGGTTCTTGGTGAGAAAGGGAGTGTATCTTTAATACAATTAAGCAGAAGCATCACTTTAATATTTTTTAATAGAATAAAATTTCTAGTATAATTTACAGGATATTAAAGCAGAAAGTTTCCAAGAAATGTAGGTCAGTTTAGAAACTAGAATTGTGGTGAAGTATAAGACCATTTATGTCAACCCCTTTTTTTCTATTAAAAATGTCAGCTCTAATACTTTGATTAAAAAGTAAATGAGGCATACTTTATACAATCTGTGTGAGCAATAGAAATCTACAGATTTCAATGGTTTGTATCAATGAACATTGATACAAACTCTTAAGCCTGAAGATTGTCCTTACAGAATTTTCTTGTTGCCAAAGTAGAGAACAGCCTGAGTTCTGAGGCTGAAAAAAGACATTCAGTTGAACAGTCACTGCTTTCTGCAGTGAGTGCACCCAAAAGATATATGCCATTCCTGAATTCTCTGCTCTTTCTGAAATTCCTGGGAGTTAATTTATATCAATTGGTATGTCCTCAGAAAAACTAAGGCAATTGACTGTGATACACCAGTAGCATAATATTATTGTAGCATGGATCTTTATTTGTTAGGCTTCACGGGACAATATAAGCCTCAGTCAGCTGCATAATTTAGCAGCAGTCTAGCAGGACTGTCCTGAGGCTGAGTGATCTAATCAAATAAACATGGGGGAAGAAAACCCTTATGGCTAATGAAATCCCAGATGGAAACTGGGAGAACTTGGGTCAGGGGGAGAAGGAGTATTTGCCTAGTTTTTACTCTTCTTCATGATCTGCTTTTAGCCATGGTTACAGACAGGGAAATGAGCTGGCGGCAAAAGGTAGTATAGCTGTTATTAGGTTCTTATATTCTAAATATTGCATGGATTTATGGAAAGGGGAATAAGTTACTTTCCATATCTGTTGGACTAGAACAAGAAGTTATGGGCTTAAACTGCAAGGAAGATTTAAATTAGATTTTTCAAAAAGTTTCCTAGCTGTTTAGGATAATTAGGATAATAAGCTGTTGGAATAAAGGGTGGTCTATCCTTTATTCCAGGGTTATCAAAGCCTTTAAAACACCTCAGATAAATAACTGTCAGGAATGGTTTGCAAATAGCTAATTTCCCACTCAGTCAGAAAGGGAGACCAGGTGATTTTTCATGATCCATTCCAGCTCTAGAAGTGACACTGTGTGACACTTCCTACTCATTTAGGCACGTGTGATTGGTGCCTCCAACACAGCAAGGAACCTTCTCGCAGCCTTATCACACCCTGCCAAGACAAGAATCATCTACCACTTACTATAAAAAGGGCAGAAAGAATTTTTCTCCTAGGCTGAGAACCTCTCAGCTAAAAAGAGGCAGTCCCATTGGGTATTTATCACAAGAAACTGCAGAATAACTTCTCTAAATGTTTAAAATCTGAACCTTAAACAAAAACATACACACATTTATTAATGAACTTAGAGACACTTCAAGAAATATATATTTTACTGTCAGACATGCACATGAAAAGATTCCCTGAAAGATATCTGTGAAAAGATAGTTAAGTTACCACCTATATTTAATTGGATAAGCAGAGAGCACAAAGCTACATGAATACTTGAAGTACATTTGAATGCTGCATATTTGATGCAAAGTGGAGAATGGAATGCTCCCCAGTGGAACAGTCTCTCGGGATGCTCTTATTTCAAGTGGAATCTCATTTTGAATCACTTAAAAAATCAGTTGAATAAAAAAAATTTCAAGTTTGAGCATCTACATTTACTGTACTAATACTATTAAAAATGAATAAGTCTTATAACTCACTATGCTGTTGTTGAATTAGAAATTGTCTTTTTACTCATTCTTATAACAATCCCTCACCTGTGTCTCGCTCTTTTACAGACTGTACCAGGTTATTGATTGACAGGTACCAGGTTATCGATTGACTATGATTAACATGATTAAAGAAGTATAACCTCTGTAAATGTACCAAAATACAAATATCTTACATTTATGAACATAAATAGAGCCTTTTAATATACTGTTGATTATAAGTGATTGTCTAATTGGATAAGTTTGAATAAATATATGAATATGAATTACGCCCTAGGCAGAGCAAACAGTTAGCCATGGCACGTACTAACTTATTACCAGAATTTAAATTTCAGTTACCTATAAAAATGCCTTTAAGGAGCCAAATGCTCACTTACAAACCATTCTATTTTGTTTCCACTTTTCTTACCCAGAACATAACTGGTTTCAAATGTATTATAATTGATGCTTAAAGCAGTAACTAAGAGTGGTGTCCTCCAGAGTACTAGTGCTGGCAGAGCACTAATATACCCATTAGTGCCAGTCATTGCCGTCTTGATCATTTACACAGAATGTATTTAACTGAAGTCTGATTCATTTTCTGTTGCACTTTCATGGAAAGACTTATCGTACTTTGCTGGTGTTTCATGTTTCATGCTAAGAAGTAATAACACTGTGACACCCGGGGAGCTTGTGGAGATATACTGCACACTAACACACAGGTACACTAGAGAGCTATGTCAGGATTGCAAGACATTGTGACTGGAACATTTCTAGATGGTGAAAATCCAAAATAATTGATTTTTAAGGGAGGGATGGAGGTGGAGGAGGGAGAAGAGGGGTTTTTACTGTCCTTTTTTCACATAATTATTTGTAAATTACTTTAAATTATTCACCTGAAGGATATAAATTCAAGGCAGATCATGAATTGAAAGCATTTAATTATCTATTAAATAGGCTATCGATTAGGTATTTTTAATGTCCTTTTACTTATTCGGATGTAAATGAGGAGTAATTCTGTAAATGAAAAGTGATTCTATTGACCATAATGGAGTCAAATTAGTAGAGGTGAAGCAGCAACCCCCTGATTAAAACATTGCTCTTTCATAGCTATTATTTAATAAAATGTCATAATAAATGTCATCCCAAATGGCATGTCTGTACCCTTTATGAAGTCAGTTACATTTATCAGCATAAGAAAAAGAGTATATTTTCTTTAAAAGTTTTATGATAATACTTTATACTTACTACGGTGCATTGCCTTCAATCCCATAATTATTGATATTGGTTGCTGCTGTAATCCCACATATAATAAAAGGAACTCCGCCACTAATCAGGTAAAATCTGTTGAGAGATAACAACTGATATTTTAATTTGCCTGACTTGTAGTCGAGTACTGCTTTTTAAGTAATTGCACCTTCTTGAAGTATCTGCAGTACACAATAATGCTGAAATATTAAACATATCCTTAAAACCAGAAAAGCAATGAAGTATTGTCTTGATAAATACTGTACTTTTTGAAGCAAACAGCTTAATACTTAATATTTATATAGACCGACTTCTAACAATCTCTTTATTTTTTAACAATTGTAATTGCTATTGCAGTCACATGAAGAAAAAAACTTTGTCTGATGAAAGATCCTACATGTCAAATAAAGTTATTCTGCTCACCTAGATATTTATATTTAATAGTTATTAAATATGTAAGCATTATAAATTGAAAATACCCAGAAAAAGCAGCTGTATCCATGTTCATCTGGAAATGTTCCCAGTGAAATTCAGTGAAATCACAGAAACATTTTCCTAACTCCTGGATGACAAAAGAAATGGAGTTCAGTTTGACAAAGACAAAAGGGGCAACCCACTTGGAAAAATGTTTTGGTTTTTTTTTTTTTTGCACAGAGGAGCAACCTGGACATATCATGAGAATTAAATAGGAAATCTTTGCATATACCACACTTTTCTTCACTTCTTCAATACCCAGCCTTCAAATCCACTAAAATGTGAGGGCCTCTAAGACATCAGCAAGACCTCATAAGTATCCAAGAAGAGTGTGTCCTAAGTGTTACTCTTTTTGTAAAGACTGGGATTTGAAGACTGATTTCTGCACAGAGGAGCAACCTGGACATATCATGAGGATTAAATAAGAAATCTTTGCATATACCACACTTTTCTTCACTTCTTCAATACCCAGCCTTCAAATCCACTAAAATGTGAGGGCCTCTAAGACATCAGCAAGACCTCATAAATATCCAAGAAGAGTGTGTCCTAAGTGTTACTCTTTTTGTAAAGACTGGGATTTGAAGACTTAAAACACAAAGTTTCACACTTCTTTAACGAGTTAAATACCATTGAACTTCTTGGAAGCAGCCGTGATTCTGATGTACGATCATGGGGTACATTAAAGTCCTAGGGGATGTCTCACTGAAGTTGGCATCCTTCGTTCCTATGCCCAAATTCAGCAAAATAAACCATCATCATATTTTCCATTTATTTAAGCAAAAACCAAAATTACGCATGGATCACAGCACCTCCATCACTGTGGTCTCTGAGGTGGAGAGCACTGGCCCCGTGCATGCTACAGCTGGAAGGAAAGCTGCTCAGTGACAAAAGGGAAAATGTTCCACCGCACCTAGAAGCTCAGCTGATTCTCTGAACATCCTGACTCATTTCCTGATTTAACCAATACTCTTCTGTCAGTAGACAAAATTAGTTTCTTTTCAAGCTGTTCCTTTGGTGCGGAAAACAATATGCAGTGATACAGACACTTCCCAATCACTGCTATTATGACGTCCATCAGGACTAAGAGGAACTTGATAAAATATGGGACACATCCTGACCAGAATCTGGTCACTAGTTTTCTATAAGTTGTTATAACGCGTTGACTGACAGGTCAGTCTTTAGCAGTGGAACTAGCTGTTCCCTGGACACCCAGCCTTGTGAGCCAGGAGACAGGGAGGGGAAGCAGAATGAGAGCATCACGATTAAAGAGGAAGAGATCAGTGACCTGCTAAGCCGCTTGGATGCACACAAGTCTATGGGACCGGACGGGCTGCACCCAAGAGTGCTGAAAGAGTTGGCAGACACGCTCGCCAAACCGCTTTCCATCATTTACAGGAAGTCATGGCTGACTGGAGAGGTCCCAATGGACTGGAGGGTGGCAAATGTAACATCCATCTACAAGAAAGGCAAAAAGGAGGATCCAGGAAACTATAGACCTGTCAGTCTAACCTCGATACCAGGGAAGGTCATGGAGCAGGTCATCTTGAGTGCCATCAAAACCCACATAATGGGCAACCAGGGGATCAGGCCTAGTCAGCATGGGTTTATGGATGGCAGGTCCTGCCAGATGAACCTGATGTCCTTCTATGGCAAGATAACCAGATTACTGGACGAGGGAAAGGCTATTGATATTGTATCCCTGGACTTTTGAAAAGCATTCAATACTGTCCCCCATACAATTCTCATGGAAAAACTGGCTTCACACAGCCTGGATGAGAATATGATCTGCTGGATCAAGCACTGGCCGACTGGAAGGTCCCAAAGAGTGGTGCTCAGTGGATTTAAATCCAGCTGGCAGCCGGTCACAAGTGGTGTGCCTCAGGGCTCAGTGTTAGGACCATTTCTATTTAACGTCTTTATTGACGATCTCGACAAGGACATAGGGTGTATCATCAGCAAGTTCGCAGATGACACCCAGTTAAGCAGGAGTGTTGATTCCCAGGAGGATAGGGAAGCCCTACAGAGAGACTTAGATAGATTGGATCATTGGGCCAACATCAAAAGTATGAGTTTCAACAAGGGCAAGTGCCAGGTTCTGCACTTGGGCCACACCAACCCCCTGCAGCGCTACAGGCTGGGGGAAGTGTGGCTGGAGCTGCCTGGAGGAAAGAGACCTGGGGGTTCTAGTTGACAAACGGCTGAATATGAGCCGGCGTGTGCCCAGGGGGGCAAGAAAGCCAATGGCATCCTGGCTTGTATCAAAAATAGTGTGACCAGCAGAAGTAGGGAGGTGATTGTGCCCCTGTACTCAGCACTGGGGAGGCCACACCTGGAGTGTTGTGTCCAGTTTTGGGCACCTCAATACAAGAGAGATCTCGAGGTGCTGGAGCGAGTGCAGAGGAGGGCAACGAAGCTGGTGACGGGCCTGGAAAACAAATCATATGAAGAGCGGTTGAAGGAGCTGGGACTGTTTAGTTTGAGGAGGAGGAGGCTGAGGGGAGACCTCATCACTCTCTACAACTACTTGAAAGGACACTGTAGAGAGGTTGGTGCTGGTCTCTTCTCACAGGTAATTAACGACAGAACGAGAGGGAATGGCTTCAAGCTCCAGCAGGGTAGGTTTAGATTGAACATTAGGATTGGATTTTTCACAGAAAGAGTGGTCGGGCATTGGAACAGGCTGCCCAGGGAGGGGGTGGAGTCCCCATCCCTGGCTGTGTTTAAGGGCCGTTTAGATGCAGTGCTGAGGGACAAATATTGGGAAATTTCACAACCATTGCAAGGTAGTAGTTTTACAGAAACAGAGTTATAGTAAGATTAAATAAATCAGCATTTAAATCAAATTCAGAATTTCTTAACATCTTTCCCCCCACCTCATTCTGAAGCAGAATTAGAGGTCAGGCAGGCTTCAGAAAATTTCATGTTAACATTTACTGTCAATCTTTGTCCTAATGGTATAAGCTGCAAACAGAGCAGAGAAAATCATCCTCCACATTCATAAAAAAACCCTTCAGATTTTATAACTTCAAAGTCATTAAGTATATATTTTCTTTTATATAGTTTCTTGGCTTATTCTATAGAGCTCAACAAATTCCAATGAACAAGCTGCCTCCTTACAAAATCCATTCATTCACTGCCATTTAATGATTGTAGCTGTCTTTTGACTTGAGCATCTTGAATAAGCTAGCTTAATAGCTTATCATAATTTTTAAAAAAGACATGTTCAACGATAGTCTTTAAATTCAGGAAGTGACTAGGGTAAGCAATAAGGCATAGAAAAGTTAATCCTAAATGATCTAAGAAATAGTAAGGAGCAGAAAAATAGGATTACAGAAGCAAGTATAGGAAACTGCACTTCAAACTCATCTGAAGTGATTACACCACAGAACTTACCTAGATTGCAACCTGTAATTTCATTTTTGTAGTGTTGCCTCTTTTACAAATTGGATACATATATTTAAATCATTCATTGTCTAAAGTCTCATACAAGCCAATATTTGGGTGTTAGATAGTCTAATTCCTATCTCACACTTTCAGCAGGCTGCTGAACACTACAACAGTAGCATCAGATGTTCTGGAAGCACTGCTTCAGAAATGTAGCAAAATCTAGCCAAATTCCTGTCCTGGCTCATTGCTAAGAGAAAGAAAATACATTCTAGAAATGACATAAGGTGAAGTCAAATGGTGTCAGTGTACCCGAGGTGCACTGTACTGATACTCAGCACAGCACATTGCTTGCCTTGTCTCTTTGAGAAAAAACAGTAAAATAGCAAATAGAAAAGACAGTGTATACAAATGATTGACCGTTGGTTGATTCAGGGTTCTTGAAGGGTGAAGGGAAAAAAATTCTGCCAAATAGAAAAGAAGTCAGCAAGAGAGGAATGGGATTGAAGCAGAATGAACAGAAAATATAATCAAAGAAATGGAAGTTACATTGTAAGAGCAGGATTGCATACTCTTGACCATTTGTGTGAGCTCATGGATACTTTAAACCATATATAAAGAAGAAAAGACCACACTGGAAAGTCACCAAAGAAAAGAAACATTGTTCAAGAAGATCCATATACATGTTAGTTGTGAGGCAGTACACTTAATTTTAAGAAATTTAGACCAGTCTTTCCAAACATTAGTTTCTATGCAATCATTAGTTTTTACCAATTTCTTCTTTTTCACCCAGATGAGATGATTAGGTCAAATAATTTTGAAGAATAGGCTGAAGTAGAATTGATAGGGCATGAATAAAAAGTGAAGAAAATGCAGGTAATAAATAGTTGCACTTCATACTTCTAGAAAACCTTTTATATAAGAGATTCTAAGTGCTTTATAACATTAATTAATTTAGAGTTACAGCCCCCTGTGTGGTCAATAAACATTATGATCCCTGTTGTCCAGAGAAAACAAGCAAGGAGAGATGAAGTGTTTGAGCTTACACAGAAAATCTGTTTCAGAATGAGACTTCTTAATTCCCATCCTAGGTTTATACACAAGGCTCCTCTCTGTTACTGAAAATGAACGGATTTGGCAAATCCAATTTGGCAGGACTTTGTCTCCAAGCCTAAGAAACATGATTGCCTCTCTGCAAGTTAAAGAAGGAGCAAGACAAATATAATCTTATCTGGTTAGGGTGGTTCCCTCCCAGTATTCACTAAGCCTTGCCAATGACATCCACTGACATTTCATACAGCACTGCCTGGGCTGTATGGACCCGCACACAGAGCGGACTCACCATGCCACTTAAAGTGGTCCCAGTGCTGTAACTGGAGAGATGCTGGATTCTGCTGCTTTAGCTGCTGCAAGAGCAAAAGTACAGGGCGATGCTCCTGTCCAGTAATGTCCATTCAGAGAATATAATAAAGCAGCACTGGAAGGATAAACCTTGCAGATTGAGCAAGTACCTGCTTTCCAACCATCTCCCCCCACCAGTTTATTTTCTTATTTTGAAAATAGTGATCAATCTTTCTCCTACACTGTTTGCCTAATTTACATTTACTACTTCCTCTTATTACTATCTTTTGTTTTTAAAGTTGTTTTTTTTTTTTAATATCCTTTGGTTCAGTAACCAGTTATTTGTCTTCCAATTACTTTTCCTACTTCTGAGTTAATTTTCTAATTTTTCTCATCAAGCCAGTGGGCTGTCTCCTCCTCACAAGAGAACATGCAGTAACTCAGGCCCCAGAGCCAATTTCATGTACTTGTGTTACTCTTTTACCATTCAAGAACACAAATGGTGATATTCAGGCTACCAGTAATGAGGCTCCATAGGCAGCAGTAAGAGGACAGCAGAATCCTGCTCTGTCAGATGTGACTGTTACGATGGAGTCACTAACACAGAGGGTCTGGCTGTGCTCAAGATTGCCATGCACGCAAATCTGTAAAGACTGGGAAGCCAGAGGGAAGAAATTAAAACTTTTTTCTGGTTAAAATTTGATCTTGACAAGCAGTTAATTTATAAAATATTTTAAAATTGTTTTACAGGGAAAACTGTAAGCATCTGTGGGATGACTTGGGGCTTTGAAGCAGTTGCCGAGCTGTTGCTTCAATAGCCCTTGGGAAGAGTTTTTAAAATTTGTATATTGTTGTTGCTGGCCACCCAGGGCTGTCCTGACGATTCTTGGCAGGCTTTCACATCAGAATACATTTATTTACTGAAGCTCATTCTATCACATCTTCATTAATCTTGTTATCCAAGCTAATTAGATGACAGCTAGCCTGGTAGGCCCCAGCATGCTGCACTCGCACCTCTTAGCTGCAGTGCAGGCAACACTGACGGCCTGAAAACCAGGCTATGGAGACACACTAAAATGATGTGCAGTAATTTGTGGGGGAAGGAATTACACTTACTGAACATTAGAGGGAACCCCTGAGCTCCTGCTGCAGCTGCCTGAGACCCGTAAGTACAACATTTTTTATTACATGCAGTGACACAAACAAAAAAATCCCCAACAGAGCAGCAGATATTGCTTGAGGTGATGTCCCTCTGCCGACATCACAGCTTATGTTTTCCAGCTTCCTTTCAGCAAGAACTCCTCTTGTAATGCAAACCCTACTACAAAATACTTGGAGCTACATAGCCAGTCTGATAGAAACAGGATAATGTCATCAAGAATGACTGCAATAGCCTGCAGGCAGCATCCATTCTGCTAATTTAACATATAGTATATTCCTCTAAGTTTGTTTCCGTCAATATTACTCAGTAAGTCAGCATGTAAAAGGAGAGTTCTACTCAGTGATGAATTTTTTGGCTTGAGTGTCTGGCTATTCCTTAGCCCGAAATTGTTTCCAGATTAAGAACCTTGACTCTGGAATGAATTCTTCCAAAAAGGAGCAGAACTTGGCTCTGTGCATGTAATGCAAGACTGATTTTAAGTTTTTTTCTGCAGAGGTTGGCAGAATGGCAATGTATCAGGAAGTGATTTAATATCTCCAAACAGTCTTTACTGCAGACATTACTTGATTAAAATGTATGTATATTTAAAAGTATTCCTCTCTGTATGCACACATCTAGAAAGGAACGCTAGATATCTAAAGATACTTCTGAAACATAAATTTTCTTTTCCTCAGTACAAAAAAAAGATTCATCTACTTAGCTCTACATTTCTAGGGTACAGTTCATATATGAAGAGATGTTAATCTATTAGTTACTTGCAAAATAAACATGAAAATAAAAAAGAAGTCACAGCAAGATGACTTTCCCCTTTATTTTTCCTTGAGCTGGGATGTGAATTTCACATCTTTGTGAAAATAATCCATACAGAAAATGGTCATTAACATCTGAGCTAACCAGAAGCCACAGTTCAAGTACCCAGCAGGCAGGCAGACAGATAAGTAGCTGTTCTGTAGAAAGCTGAATTTATGAGCCTGATTTTCAAATTATTCTTCCTGAATTTTTCATGCATCATGGTCCTTTTTCCTGGGAATTTTGATAAAATAAAAAGAAGATTTTGTAGAAATGACAGAATTTTGAAAATACACTTTTCATTAAAAAAAACAGTCATTTTGGATCCTATTCCCAGATAGTCTTGACTTACGAACATATTTACAAATACTGTCTTAGTTTTGCTTCATGGCCTTGCTGAAGACAAATAGCCTATATTTCTTAAGTGCTTTTTTCCTGTCTGCAAAGTAGAATAAAAACATAGAGAATACACTAAAAAAAAAAGAAAAGAAAAAGAAAAACTATCTACTAATAATGCTAAAATAAACATTTATATTGCAAGTGAACCTCTAAAAGGCTCTAATAGCAGAACTAAGAGTTGTGTGAAACTCTATTTAGCACTATTGTTGCAATGTGGTAATATTGCTATTTTTTTTAATCCATAAGACATTTCAGTCATTCAGCAAAGAAGGAGCAAAGATCACTGGACTGGTAGTAATTGATTTATATATATATCCCTTCATTCTCGATCTTATTGCAAATTAAGAGCTAACATACATTAATTGATCTTCATAATGTCCTTGTGAGAATATGTATAATCATCTCCATTTAGAGGCAAAGACTAAACCACAGAAAGATGAATGACATAACCATTAAGAAACTTCTCTTCAGATTTGTTTGCTTAACTTAGACGTCCAGGCTTCCATTTGACAAAACTAGGCTCTAATTTTTTGCTAAAATTGGCCATGAGATGAGTCTAAATACTTTTCTGGATCTACGCTTAGAGACTCATAATATGGGGACCTGGACAATAAAGTGGGAGGATGTTAATCAGTGTCAGAAGATATGAAACCTCACCTATCAAACAGGCCAAAAACACTTGCCTCTCATATGAGCCCACTGCACCCGAGAGTACTAAGGGAGCTGGCAGAAGTCACTGCAGGGCCACTCTCCATCATCTTTGAGAGGTCCTGGAGAACAGGCAACATGCCTCAGGACTGGAGAAAAGCCAGTGTCATCCCAGTCTTCAAAAAGGGCAAGAAGGAGGACCCGGGAAATTACAGGCTAGTAAGCCTCACCTCCATCCCTGGAAAGGTGATGGAACAGCTCGTTCTGGGTGTCATCTCAAAGCATATGGAGGAAAAGAAAGCTATCAGAAGTAGTCAACATGTATTCACCAAGGGAAATCGTGTCTGACTAACCTGATAGCCTTCTATGATGGCATGACTGGTTGGTTAGATTAGAAGCAGTCTTTTGACACCATATCCCACACCATATCCCACAGCATCCTCATAGGTAAGTTTAGGAGGTCTGGGTTAGATGAATGGACACTGAAGTGTATTGAAAATTGGCTGAAAGACAGAGCTTAGAGGGTTGTGATTAGGGGCACAGAATCCAGCTGGAACTCTATAACAAGTAGTATTCCCCAGGGGTCAGTACTGGCTCCAATCCTGTTCAATATATTCATCAATGACCTGGATGAAGGGATTGAGTGTACCCTCAGCAAGTTCACTGATGACACAAAACTAGGAGGGGTGGCTGACACCCCAGAAGGCTGTGCCGCCATCCAGAGAGACCTGGACAGCTGGATGAGCAGCTCTGTGGAAAAAGACCTGGGAATCCTGGTGGACAACAGGATGACCATGAGCCAGCAATGTGCCCTTGTGGCCAAGAAGGACAATGGCATCCTGGCGTGCATCAAGAAGAATGTGGCCAGCAGGTTGACAGAGGTCATCCTCCCCCTCTACTCTGCCTTGGTGAGGCCCCATCTGGAGTCCTGTGTCCAGTTCTGGGCTCCCCAGTTGAAGAAGGACAGGGAACTTCTGGAGAGGGTACAGAAAAGGGCCACAAAGATGATGAAGGGCCTGGAGCATCTCTCCTATGAAGAGAGGCTGAGGGGATCGGGTCTTTTTTAGTCTTGAGAAGACTTAGGGATGATCTAATCAATGCTTACAAATAGAATCACAGAATCACAGAATCTTCTAGGTTAGAAGGGACCTTAAAGATCATCTTGTCAAATACTTCAAGGATGGGTGTCAGGAGGACGGGGCTGGCCTTTTTCAATGTTGCCCAGTGACAGGACAAGAGGAAATGGGCACAAACTTGAGTTTAAGAAGTTCCACCGGAACGTGAGGAGGAACTCTGTGAGAGTGGTAGAGCACTGGAACAAGCTGCCCAGAGAGGTGGTGGAGTCTCCTTCTCTGCAGACATTCAAAACCCACCTGGACAAGTTTGTGTGCAACCTGCTCTAGGTGGACGCGCTTTGGCAGGGGGGTTGGACCAGATGATCTCCAGAGGTCCCTTCCAACCCCATATGAGTCTATGATTCTATGATTCTATATTCATACTGAGCTTCTCTCCCTTTCTGTCTGTGTCAAATGATGTCTCATGCGCTGCCAGTCAGGCAGTGCGAGAGTTTAGGCCCTGCTAGTGAAGGAAGCCAAGAGGATATGCTCAAGCTATTTCTGTTCAACTTCCTTGGTTAGCAGCCTTCATGGCTAGTGTAGCCATTATGTCCACTTTGGTATTTTGCAGATGAAAAGGAATTCACAGCCTGGCAGTACAGCTGCAGTTACCATGACCCTGTAAGACAGGGACAGCAGAGAGGACAGAGAAACAAAAATGCATATACCAAAAAAATAAAGAAAGAATCCAAGAACTCACAAAAATATTCAGAGAAAATTCAGAAGAAAGAAGGGAATTTAATTTAAAAAGAGGTAATTGTTTTGTCTCTTGGTGAGCTAGACCAACTGGAAGAGCCATTTTATCTAAGAAGCAAGAGAGACTTTGCCACCTTTTTTTTTTTTTTTTTCTTTCCGTTTTTTCTGTTTTACTGGAGAATGCCTTGGGGGCTGTTGGAAATCAAAGAGAGAGAAGATTCTTACAGTGCAGTTCAGCACTCTTGACTTCTGCTCAGGCATAAAGAATATATGACTTAAGTCAGGATAAGGAGGTATTCATGCTGAATGTACTTCTGAAGGAAAGAAGTAAGACATTAAGCAGCATGTTGGTGAGAAAGAAAATGAATTTATTAGTAGTACTTACAGAATCTATATTTTAAAAAGTTTAAAAAGAGCATGGAGCTCATAGAGAGAAAACTGATTATGTTAATGTTTGAAGAAAAATAATAGGAGGAGAAATAATACTCCCGTGTTGAGTTTTTTCTGTTTGCACAATCATTTTATCCCTAGGGAACACAAAAAGCCTTTCAATTCTGTTTCCACAGTTAATTTCTAGTAGAATGGCTGATACTCTTGTTTGGAAGAATTCATTGCTACCTCATTTTTCCAGGCATTTGACTACTGTAGCATAGAGCTGTTAGCTGAAATTATTTTGCAGTTCCAGCCTACTGAATCAAACACAACTGCTTCAGCGAGCATTGCAGCACACCTTTAGAAAGTCAATTACCATCAGGATTTCCTTCTGCGTTTCAAAGGGGAGAAAAGAACCGTTAACCTATCAACTGTCATCAGGACAAGAAATTCTGCTTACAGCCTAAACATGACAATGCCATTTTATGTAATATGAAAGTGAAATTAAAAGTAAAGCATGCAAAGGTTGTGATAATACGTGCTGTACCCTTATATTGTCACATATTTAATACTTGATTCACGTTATATTAGTATCAATGTTTTATGATTGTCAGTAACATCACCTTGAATTTTAAATAGAAAATATGGATTTCTTTGGTTTTACTTGATACAATATTTCGTTAAGCCTGCCAAGGAACCAAATGAAATGACTAGAAGGAGGAAATATATTTTAGTTTGGATCAACTGTGGAAGTCACTGACAGGGGTTTCTGGTCTATGTTCTCCTATGACAAAAATTTTAAACCATATTTTTAAAGAGGAATTTATGTCAGCTCTATATTTTATTATGGCAGTCACCAACACAACTCCCTGAATCCCCCTGTGTTTCATGCATTATTGAGTTTGACAGTTACTTGCTTTGTAGGGAACATTTTTTCGTCAATAAGAATGAATTTTTTAAAAAATACTGCAGAAGAAAAAGCAAATGGACCAGTCAAGCCCTTGTTTTGTAATCTTAGCATCACCTGAAAATACACTATTTTGAACTTTCATAGGAGGAGAACTTTTGGAGAGTTTATTCATAGAATCATGGAAGCATAGGATCATAGAATCATAGAATGGTTCAGTTTGCAATGGACCTTAAAGATCATCAAATTCCAACCCCCCTGCCCTGGGCAGGGACACCTCCCATTAGACCAGGTTGCTCCAAGCCCCATCCAGCCTGGCCTTGAACACCTCCAGGGATGGGGCAGCCAGAATTTCTCTGGGCAACCTGTTCCAGTGCCTCACCACCCTCACAGGAAAGAATTTCTTCCTAATATCTAATCTAAATCTCCCCTCTTCCAATTTAAAACCATTACCCCTTGTCCTATCGCTCCATTCCCTGACAAAGAGTCCCTCCCCAGCTCTCCTGTAGGCCCCCATTAGGTACTGGAAGGCTGTTATAAGGTCTCCCTGGAGCCTTCTCTTCTCCAGGCTGAACAACCCCAACTCTCTGAGTGTGTCTTCACAGGAGAGGTGCTCCAGCCCTCTGATGATGTTTGTAGCCATCCTCTGGACCCATTCCAACAGGTCCATGTCTCATCTATGTTGAGGACCCCAGACTTGGATGCAATACTTCAGGTGGGGTCTCACCAGAGCACAGCAGTGGGGTAGAATCACCTCCCTTGACCCGCTCGCCACGTTTCTTTTGATGCAGCCCAGGATGCAGCTGGTTTTCTGGGCTACCAGCCCGCATTGCTGGTTATTTATATTTTTGGTTTAAGTATGAAATGTATTTGCTGTATTAAAAAGTGATATTCTGAGACCTTATTTTTTATTATGAGCTATATTGCCAATTTAGAGTGGAATAATTTTGATTGCATGAGTTTCACAGGTAATATGTGAAACTGTCCACTTTCTAGAGAATAATACACTTAGTTTTAATTTCTGTTAAGTTCTTTGGCTGTATATGCACAGAATGATTCAGAAGATATTCATGACCAAGCAATCAACGTCATCAACATAGAACCTTCACTGGTAGACCCAGGTTGCTTGTTTGTAGATTTGCTCAGCTGAGCATTCAAGACAGATGTGTGCAAGCAGACAATGAAAAGAGAATACAGGAACTCCTGGGAAAGGAACTCCTCCTCTAAGGAGGACACATTAATTCTCTTCTCCTAAATTCAAATTTTATTCTCCTTTTTCTCTTATGTAAGTCAATGATCTTATAAGAAGGGCAAGATCTTTGCCCCTGGTGCCAGAGGGAGCTGAAATTGTTTAGAAGAAAATAAAATACAAGAAATACTTCAGATCTGAATTTCCACAAAAAGTGTATTGTTAATTTTCTTTTTTTTTTTTTGCAAGCCTTCTATCCAGTATTCATCCCCTGTTCCAGAGAGCAGGTGATAAAGAATCTCATCTTTCTCTACTGAGCATTTGTGTGGGCACAGAAACAACAGAAATCTGTAAGACAGATTTTGTCTTATGATTGTCTTTGGTGTCTAAAAAAGTACAGGGTCCTCTTGAGATCTTTCCCATAGTTATACCACCTCTCTATTATTTCAACCTTTCCTTATGTTGAGATGTTTATCTTTGTTATTCATGTGCCCATCTAGTCATCTGAAGTTTACAGCAGCTTAATGATCTCTATCCATCTCAGGCTGACTAGCCAAGTTATTAGACAGGGAAAGTTTCAGCAACAGTCACGTACTTAAACAAACTGTTTCTTTAACAAGATCATAATATAAATAAGAATAAAATGCCACTTTTCCATTACAGATAATTATAGGCAAAATGTGAAAAATGTGAACTTCAGTAGTTTGAAACCTAGCAGACAAACAAGAATCTTAAATTCACTGTTTTCAAAAAATGTTCTTTTTTTTTTTTTTTTTACACAATTTTTACTTTAGTTTACTGATTCTTGAATGATAAATTTTGGTGATGCTACTTACAGAGAAAAGACAATAGGAAGAAAGCACAGCTCCAACAAACTAAAAAGCATTTTTCTCTTCTGCTGGCCCTGAAACATTTCAAGCACCTTATAAAGCCCGTTTGATTGATACAGGCCATTAAAATAATATGTTTAGGAGATTTGATGTTGCCCCATGAAATCTGCCATTACTGCCAAAAAAAATTAAAAATTAAAAAAAATTAAATTTAAAAATTAAAATTACAGCTTCAGACATAATTGTATGCAAAACTGCTGAATGCATCAGCTGGTTTCGGTCACATAACAGTGATTGGGTGGGTACTCTTATACAGACTCAGAAATACTTCAAAATTGTACACGTTCTGGCCACATACATATTCTTAATATTTGGTACATTCATATTTAATATATTCATAGGTATTTATAAAATGCTTTCTTATGAAGTTTACAGAACACCGGTAAATTTCATCTCTTTACCTAGATTTGTTCATATGCATATACTATGCATATTCTTAAATGATACCCACTCACAATACCAAAGACATATTTATACTGTCTGTGTATAGTCAATATATGGAGGTAGCTCTACTGGCTTTTAAATATTAAAACTTTAAGGTATTAAAGCATTTTTACTGCTTATGAGGATTTTCCCAATACGCTAATAAACGCCCATCTTTAAAATATTGTTAAGGATTAGGTGCTACATCCTCAAAATTAAACAGAGTTAGTGTTTCAGGCTTCTACATCTCTGATTTTACAATTATGTGCTAATCACAATTTACTTCTACCTTCCACCTACTTCGGTAATTGGGTTTATTTTCAACTGCATGTATCTAAAATCTAATCACACAGCTAGAGCAAGATGTATCCTCAGGCAAAGTGAGAGAACAAACAGTCCTGTTTAAGACATGAAGAAACCACACAAGAAATAAAAATAATATAATTTTGATTATTAAATCTTCTTGGTCTACCAGAAGTATTCAGTCACAAACCCAGAGGGCCATTTAAAAACGAAAAGCATTTACACAGAAGATCCATGGAAACCACAAAACCTTTCCTGCTGAATCCTACCAGTTACCAAGCCTTTGTCATTGATAAATTAAACCCATATTTTTACAGAAAAGATGAAAGAGTTTCCTGAAAGGAATTGTTTCTGGTTTGAAAAGCATACAAGCAGATTTTGAATCCCTCTAAAGTGCACAGTAAAGGAAAGGACTCTGTGCTTTATTTTGGCTTTTGGTTCTCATTTTAAAGCATTTTCTTTTTTTTTTAATACTTCTAATATTTTTAGTGTTTGCCACAGGTCATGAGTTAAGGAGGGGGGCATCCCTGAAAATTAAGATAAATTAGTACCTTAAGCATCAAAGACATTCATTCACATATACAAATGCTTTCAATCATAAATAAAGATATCTGGAAACACTTTCGGGTGAATTCAGTGCAAGGCACAGATGCTAACATCCTATGATACACCCCAAATGACTTGACATATCAGTTCTGAAGGCACCACAATTTAGCTTTATTTTACAACAATGCACAATGAAAAATCTGAAAAAAAAAGAATTATGTGTAAGGTGTCTGTATAAGTTAAACACGGAGCTTTTTCTTTTTTCGTATTTCTACCCTCATATTGTCTTTGTTCACAAATACTTGCTGAGAAAAAAGTATCTCAGTACTTATACAGAAGACCAGTATAGAACAGAGTGCCTGCCTCGAGAATTAACTTGCCCTTCACAAAGACTAGAGTTACTGAAAATTTATACACCAGAAATTTAAAATGGGAAGCTGCAAAATATAGCTCAGGTTAAAAACCCCAAACTATTAAGATGAAACATTTTAATTTTTTTCCAATCAGAAATTTTTCTGCGTATCTATTACCTAATCACTTCTATTTGTTAACTTTGATTTCCTTTTCAGAATAAGAAGACCTATCAAAAATGTTGGCATCTCCCATGAATGATAATTCAGTTTTACAGCAGGCCACATTTGGAATATGTATCTACAGCATATGCAACCACTACTTACATCTCAATGGACTCATATAGAAAGAAAATATTAGAAATCTAAAACGTAATAATTTGATTAATTGTCAATAACTACTCTCCTTAAATTGGTAATTTGATGGTATTCCAACATATTTTAAAGCACATTTTATTACTTCCTGTCACTTTTCACTTAGGAATCCTTATTAATGACAGCTTCATTTTCATAGAATCATAAAATAGTTTCGGTCAGAAGGGAGCTTTTAATGTCCTCTAGTCCAAGCCCCCTGCAACAAGCAGGGACGCCTTCAACTAGATCAGGTTGCTCAGAGCCCCGTCCAACCTGACCTTGAATGTTTCTAGGGATGGGGCATCTACCACCTCTCTTGGCAACCAGTTCCAGTGTTTCACCACCCTCATTGTAAAAAATGCCTTCCTTATATCTAGTCTAAATCTACCCTCTTTTATATTAAAACCATTACCCCTTGTCCTGTCAGGCCCTGTAAAAAGTTTGTCCCCATCTTTCCTATAAGCCCCCTTTAAGTACTGGAAGGCCACAATAAGCTTTCTCCTCTCCAGGCTGAACAACTCCAGCTCTCTCAGCCTGTCCTCAAAGGGGAGGTGCTCCAGCCTTCTGATCACTTTTGTGGCCCTCGTCTGGTCCCACTCCAACAGGTCCATGTCTTTCCTGTGCTGAGGACTCCAGAGCTGGATGCAGCCCTCCAGGTGGGGACTCAACAGAGCAGAGGGGTAGGACCACCTCCCTCAACCTGCTGGCCACAGTTCTTTGATGCAGCCCAGGAGACGATTGGCCGCCTGGGCTGCCAGCACGCAGTTCATGTCCAGCTTTTCATCTACCAATACCTCCAAGTCCTTCTCTGCAGGCCTTTCAACACCGTAGTATATTTTGCTGTTTTGCTATTTGAAAGAAAGCCGCATTTGTTTTTTTTCATGGCTTAAGTATTAGCTGGACCAAGTAATTTTAAACCCATGTAGCAATGATTAAAGTATTTGGATATTTTTCTAGCACAATAACCAACAGCCTTCACATCATGGAATATATCACATTTTTGTTAGGGCATAGCAGAATTCCCTGCCTTCTTAATGCTACACACATTGACTGGTAGCGTACTAAGAGCAAGCAACAAACTACTATTCGTAACAACATGCTCTAAGGCAAGAAACGATTTAAGGTTTACTTTGGTACAGTGAACTATTATACCAAGTGAACCTGCTCCTTTAAGTGATAGTGAGAGAAAATCACCTGTGAATACTCAAAAATCAGGTGTCTGGACTCTCTTCTGTGATGGGGAAAACAAATTCTCTTTCCTTGAATTAGACGATTAAGCGTCAGCCACCACACTTCAGCACTGTGAGCACTGGATATTCAGTATTCTGGTATTAGCACAAATGGTGCTAATTTCCTTACGAGGTAGGGTTATTTTCAATTTACATGGATGGAAAATCACTTCTGTAACAACTCTTTATTATTCTTATTTTTACAATTTTCTTAGAAATTTGTTAAACTTCTGGAAAGTCTAAAAGAGTTGGGACTAGAGAATCAGAATCCTCATGGGCTGTGGCAGAACGAGGTGGCCACCACATGATGAGTTTCTTTTGCTATCCCTTCTATTCTCTCATCAATAATTTTGATAGACTGTGTGCAATTTGATGAGAATTACTTGTGTTTACAAACATGATATTTATATATTTTACATGATGTAGCCATGAATTGTAACTTTACATTATGTACTTGTGAATTTTAATGATCTGCTTAACTCATGGGGTTTTTTTTCACTTAAGAATTATTTTTTGTGCTTTATTTCAGACTAGGCTACAGCCCATACATTTCATGTTTGTGGTCCATTCAAGACGAAAGCTAAAAGCAAACAGAACTATGATGGGAAGAAGAAGTAAAGTCCTTGGAATTTTTAAAACTTGACTGGATGAGCTCCTGTCACTTTTCACTTAGGAATCCTTATTAATGACAGCTTCATTTTCATAGAATCATAAAATAGTTTCGGTCAGAAGGGAGCTTTTAATGTCCTCTAGTCCAAGCCCCCTGCAACAAGCAGGGACGCCTTCAACTAGATCGGGTTGCTCAGAGCCCCGTCCAACCTGACCTTGAATGTTTCTAGGGATGGGGCATCTACCACCTCTCTTGGCAACCAGTTCCAGTGTTTCACCACCCTCATTGTAAAAAATGTCTTCCTTATATCTAGTCTAAATCTACCCTCTTTTATATTAAAACCATTACCCCTTGTCCTGTCAGGCCCTGTAAAAAGTTTGTCCCCATCTTTCCTATAAGCCCCCTTTAAGTACTGGAAGGCCACAATAAGCTTTCTCCTCTCCAGGCTGAACAACTCCAGCTCTCTCAGCCTGTCCTCAAAGGGGAGGTGCTCCAGCCTTCTGATCACTTTTGTGGCCCTCGTCTGGTCCCACTCCAACAGGTCCATGTCTTTCCTGTGCTGAGGACTCCAGAGCTGGATGCAGCCCTCCAGGTGGGGACTCAACAGAGCAGAGGGGTAGGACCACCTCCTTCAACCTGCTGGCCACAGTTCTTTGATGCAGCCCAGGAGACGATTGGCCGCCTGGGCTGCCAGCACGCAGTTCATGTCCAGCTTTTCATCTACCAATACCTCCAAGTCCTTCTCTGCAGGCCTTTCAACACCGTAGTATATTTTGCTGTTTTGCTATTTGAAAGAAAGCCGCATTTGTTTTTTTTCATGGCTTAAGTATTAGCTGGACCAAGTAATTTTAAACCCATGTAGCAATGATTAAAGTATTTGGATATTTTTCTAGCACAATAACCAACAGCCTTCACATCATGGAATATATCACATTTTTGTTAGGGCATAGCAGAATTCCCTGCCTTCTTAATGCTACACACATTGACTGGTAGCGTACTAAGAGCAAGCAACAAACTACTATTCGTAACAACATGCTCTAAGGCAAGAAATGATATTAGGTTTACTTTGGTACAGTGAACTATTATACCAAGTGAACCTGCTCCTTTAAGTGATAGTGAGAGAAAATCACCTGTGAATACTCAAAAATCAGGTGTCTGGACTCTCTTCTGTGATGGGGAAAACAAATTCTCTTTCCTTGAATTAGACGATTAAGCGTCAGCCACCACACTTCAGCACTGTGAGCACTGGATATTCAGTATTCTGGTATTAGCACAAATGGTGCTAATTTCCTTACGAGGTAGGGTTATTTTCAATTTACATGGATGGAAAATCACTTCTGTAACAACTCTTTATTATTCTTATTTTTACAATTTTCTTAGAAATTTGTTAAACTTCTGGAAAGTCTAAAAGAGTTGGGACTAGAGAATCAGAATCCTCATGGGCTGTGGCAGAACGAGGTGGCCACCACATGATGAGTTTCTTTTGCTATCCCTTCTATTCTCTCATCAATAATTTTGATAGACTGTGTGCAATTTGATGAGAATTACTTGTGTTTACAAACATGATATTTATATATTTTACATGATGTAGCCATGAATTGTAACTTTACATTATGTACTTGTGAATTTTAATGATCTGCTTAACTCATGGGGTTTTTTTTCACTTAAGAATTATTTTTTGTGCTTTATTTCAGACTAGGCTACAGCCCATACATCTCATGTTTGTGGTCCATTCAAGACGAAAGCTAAAAGCAAACAGAACTATGATGGGAAGAAGAAGTAAAGTCCTTGGAATTTTTAAAACTTGACTGGATGAGCACCTGAGCTAACTTTTACTTTGGAGCTGCTTTGAGTGGAGAGTTAAACTAGATGACTTAACAGATGCTTCTTCCAAACATTATTTTTATGATTCTTCGCTTAACTTATTATTCACTGTTATTCATTGTAGGGCTCTTTAGAACTGCTGCTCTTCTAGTTTCTATAACTCTGTAAATTGGAAGTAGAGTAGACTGGCTCACATGTGAGTGAGCATAGCTTGAAAATTCCTGTGATTAGAAGCCTATGTGCCTAGATCCAGACAGAGTTCTTCAGAAGAGTACAGTGCATTATTAAAATATAAGTGAGACAGGACAGGATCGAGCTCAGAAAAAGAGCCCCACTTCATATCCCATCAACAAAGCCTACAGCTGTTACTGTAACCATGAACAGTTGCAGCATAAGAAAAATTTATGCTTTGTATAAAATCTATTATTGTACCAGATAAGTTGTGCATCCATTACTTATGTACATGTTCCCAGTGACTTTGGTCAAGCTCCATGTAAGTGAGATGCAGACTTGTATGATTTTGTACTACACACTTGCATTATTTTTTTGCAGAAATGAATCTATTCTCTAAAGAATGTTAGTGAAGTTTCATTCTTACAGTTTTCAAAAAGGAAAAAGGCCAATTTTACATGTCTGTTTTCATGGAGAAAATCTTATATTAGGATTTATGCAATGTTATCGACTTCTGCAACTTCCAATTTATCATCTTGACAGATATCCAGGTAGCCAAGAACTTAAAATCTTGCGGACTAAGAGTTATTAAATGTAACAACCAGCAGTGAAGCATTAAAGCATTATGGAAATTACTTTCCCTCACGGTTTTAGACTTTGGGTTTCTTTCTGGAACACTTTTTCCCTTTATATTCCATAGGATGTAATTCAATTTGCTAATCTGGAGGCAGCAAAAATCATTTCCTTTTAATGTTATAAATAAAGAATCATTATGGATTACCCTGCTATTAAATCATAGACAAACTGTATTCAATTAATGACTTGACTCCAGAAAACCATGGAAATTTAGATTTATGGTAAAAATTCAGGTTGACATTTTGTCCTTAATTCACCCCGTTGAAAAGCAAGAAACAAAGGTACAGTTGCATGAGTTCATGAGTGTCAACCCCAATTTTTAGCTTTAATGTTGAGGTTTTTTGCTGTTGTCGGTTTTAGACTTACTAAGTTGAGCTATGGAAATTATTATATGTATGGTGATGGCATGAACATTTTTTTTCTGTTGTTTAAAAACTGACATACACAGAAATCTATTTTTGGTGATCCTTATCCCAGATTTTAACCAGGAGCAAAAAGCAAAGCTTTTCTATCATATATAAAAAGGTTAAAGGGTAAGTTTATAAAAAATACCAGGGTTTCTTGGAGCACCGAAGCAGAAGTGATCATGAAACTTTGAAAGGAAAGGACAAGCAGAGATAGAGGAGAGTTATCATAGTTATCATGGCCTGTTCCATGGCCATGTCACCCTCACTGGAAAGAAGTTTTTCCTCATATTTGAATGGAACTTCCCGTGGTCCAGCTTGTGCCCGTTGCCCCTCGTCCTGTCCTTGGGAACCACTGGAAAGAGTCCGGCTCCATCCTCCTTCAACCCCCCCTTTAGAGACTTGTCAGCATGAAGAAGGTCTCCCCTCAGCCTTCTCTTCTCCAGGCTGAAGAGCCCCAGCTCTCTCAGCCTTTCCTCATCAGGGAGATGCTCCAATCCCTCCATCCTCTCTGTTGCCCTACGCTGGACTCTCTCCAGCAGTTCCCTGTCTCTCTTGAACTGGGGAGCCCAGCACTGGAGGCAGGATTCCAGTTGTGGCCTCCCCAGTGCAGAGCAGAGGGGGAGAATGACCTCCCTGCACCTCCTGGACACACTCTGCCCTACGCAGCCCAGGATCCCACTGGCCCTCTTGGTGACAAGAGCACATTGCTGGCTTGTGGATAATTACTATTCTGAAAATAACAGTGGTAGTAACTTGCCCATGATTCCTTTTCCTTATCTTTTTAATTCATGAGAATGAGTTTTACTGACATTCATAATCCTAGAAATCAAATTCCAAAGTGGCATGCATAAGTATTTCTTGGAAATGAACTCTATACAGGTATATTTTTCTGATGTCTAAACTCATCTAACATGAAGAAGCAGCAAGATCGTGTAACTGACCACTAATGAATCATATAGGTAGCAAATACCACAAATCCAGGCACCCTCCATAATGAACCTATAAAACAAATGATTGTCAAAGTAAAAGACTGGGAGACAAATTAAAGCAATAATTATATTTGAATAAATTGTTATCTGCTCTGAGATATATAGGCATAAATTTGTAGAAAATGTTCTTGGTGGATTACCTGTGTCTAATGACATGACTACTCGTAATGAGCACAGCTATCAGTTAAGGCATGTTGGAACAGGGAACTACTTCTTATATTTCATATATTTTCCACAAAAATCATATAGAATATTTGAAGGTAAATCTCCAAAATCTCCAATTTCTTGGCATTACTCATAAATATTGAGAAGCAAATACAAATGGTCTTCAGTAATATTAGTTCTATTACCTCCTAATCAATAGATAAGACGCTAACTAGGTATCTCTCATAATCAATAGATAAATAAGTCAGGAATCTCATGGGCTTGGGTTTTCATTCAGAGAAAACCTAGGCCAATATTCCCTTTCAGATAAATCGTTAAAATCTTGAATGATTCCCTGAGTAACAAATGTGATCCAGTAATAATGGCATTGCCTATTTATCTGAGTGAGTACTCAATATAGGCATAAAGTTTAATCTGGATATTCTGTTTTGCTAAGGTATATTAAATATTTAAATTCTTTTAATCTGTATTATTAAAATTCTAGGGAATTTACTGATTTTTTTTTTTTTAAGTAGCAATAAGCAGTAATTTCTATCTATAAACCAAAATCTTCCCGTGGTTATATATACGTAGCTCCCAGTGATTCGCTTAAAACCCATTGTGGGTGTGGACACTTCAGAGCACAAGCTGGCCTAATTTTTTGTTATGTTTCATATAGTAACGTGGTACCTGAATAAAAATACCTGGAGGATGAGCAGCCAGTTTCCACAAGGCTCATAACATTTCCAAACACTGAAGGCATATTTGGAACACATTAGTTTCAAAGTCTTTTCTGTCAGAATTTGCTTGCATAATAAAACACAGAAGTTCTTGTGAGACCAACAAGGCTGTAGGAATTCAACAGTAAATAAAGGTTTGTGGAATGAGAATACTGTTAGGAAAATGCTTGTTTTAAGAATAACAGAATTGTTGGGCAGCAATAAGTATCAAGAAGTCATCTAGTCTACTCAAAAGCATTGAGACAGATTCACATTAAATATCTATCGTGACTGGCTTGGCTTTATCTAATCTATGTTAACAAATTGCTTATGACAGAGTTTCTACAGCTTTACAGGTAACCTGTTTTAATTGTCATCTATTCTCATAGTTTAAAATATTTTTCAAATACCAACCTATTTACCCCTTCCTGCAACTTAAGCTTATTATTTATTGTCCTATCTTCAATAATTTCAGAGAATTTTCTTATTAATAGATTTTAAACCTCATATGAATGTTGTCATTAACACTCATAACTAGCACTGAAGGTCCACAACTTTCAAGTGATTTGAGTTCAGGCACTCCTTCTTTATTCATGTTTGTAACTGTCACTGCAAATAAGGAGTCAGAAGCTTTCTTTAAAAAGTTTAGGATGAGGATTTCAAACAAAATCACATGAGTCCAGAAAGTCAAGCTTTAAACAGAATATGAAATATCATTATTTTTCTGATACTAGTGCACAGATATTCTCTTTTTCCTTTCCTGCCCTTTCAACTGTGGAACCTCTCAAGGTACATGTCTTACCAACAGGGAAGTGATTTACTATCCCATTAAGCAATATCAGGAATAGGATTTGAACAGAAATTACAGAAGATAGATAAGGATAAACATGGACTTTTAAAATACATGATAAGTTTTTTACCTAGCTTGAGTTTGCATGTCTCTTACCTTGCTGCAGACCAGCATTTTTCTCTTTCCATGACCTTATTAGTATTATCACCACCTCAGATATCCTCATGAGTTCTTCTTTCCTGGATCAGAGTCTGACTGATCTCTTTGAGACTTTCTACACTTCTCCCAGGGTCTGTATGCTGGTCTGCACTTTGTTTCAAGACACATTCTTTGCTTAGTTTTCTTTAAAGCTTTTTTGGACACTATTTTGTTTCATTTTCAGACTGATTCCCTATTTTATCCTGAGTCAAAATTTCATCTCCTGCTGTACCTTTTGAATTCCTCTGCTTCCCTGTTTTGATACTTTCAACCATTCCACTGTGTTTCTCTCATTTACAATGTATGCGGTTCTGTGCAGGCAATTGTTCGACTGCCTCTGTCAAACAAAACATATACTCATACATCCTGGCCCTGGTGGGGATAGGGATAATGCTCCCCAGGCTCCAGCAGGGACACAGGTATCCCTTCCCATGGGAGCAGAGCATGCTGGCTAGTCCTGAGAGCAGTCAAGTGGTGCTATTGTACTTGTGGTTGTATATTCCTCTCTGTGATATTGTTGTTGTTTTCTTGTTCCCTTTGCTATTCTGTTAAATGCCTTTGTCTCACCCCATGAGTTCTGCCTCCTGATTCTCCCCTCACGGCCCTGGTGGCAGTGGGGGGGCCGGTCTGAGTGAGCTGCTGCCACCTGGTTCTTTGCCGCCGCATGAGGCCAAACCACGCCATCACAGCATTTTATAACAGTGCAAGACAAGGTGGAAAAATCAGAAGATTAATAGTCAGGAAATTCAGAATGCAAATTCTGAATACCTTGTCTGTATGGAAGTGGAACTTTTCCATGGACGAATACAAAGTTTAAAGTGTTCAGCAGAAATAGGAGAGAAAATACTATGTATGTACAAAACCCGTTCTACAGATAAGACCTGCCTCCCCTCTACTGTCATTTATGAACAATTGTAAGGAACTCTATCATAGGTAATTTTGAAGTAATTGATCATGAAAATGTTACTGTAACTCCAACCATCAATGGCTCGCTTTTAATTTAGTGTATGAGGGCTCTATCTACTCTGGAAGTGATTCTTCGTATATACATTATTCTTTACTCAGAATACTAAAATTATAAAAGTTACACAGGAGAACTTTAATTTAAGAGTCTGCATTAACTTAGCCGCTGTGATTCATTTTTCTGTTTATGTTAAAAGAATGTGATGATAAAAGCAAAAGGCAAAACTCTGAGGCACTGATGTATGATGCTCCTTGCTCCTGAAGATCTTTTCACTACTTACAGCCTTAGGAGTTGAAGGACAACTAAAATTGGTCCAAAGCCCACTCAAAGTTCTAAATTGATCTACTTTAATAGCGTTTTGAAAATCAAATTAAAAATGCTCAGCCATACTCCAGGAGGATGCTAACTTTAAACACTCTTACTGTAAGACTGTAAGTTTGATTTTACCTTTAGTGCCTTCTCATTTCGAGTTTTTAATGAAGACTAAGTTGAAAAGGAAAAAATCCTCCACATTTCCAGTAATGGGCTTCAACTATTTAGGATGTACAAGTTAATGTATATCAATGGAAATTTATGTGTATTTTTCCATGGTCTCTCAACTCAAACCCAAGTGAATTAATCTAATGCAATATTTACTCCCAAGACTTTTAAGCCCTCCTTCCAAGCAGACATAAACCAGAGATTATCACACATTTTTGGCAGGAAGTGCATGGAATGAGTCAGGTCCAAAGCTGAATTTACAGCAGTTACATATACTGCAACATATTTAATTTAATATGCATATCTGTAGCTTTCACCAGTCTTGTTGGTCCAAGGAATATATTTTTATTTCCTTGAACTTTTCCACTCACTAAGAAAGAAAAATATTCTGAAATATTAAAATCATGCATTTAAAACTCTCATTGCTAAAAAGATTTTTATGTGCATAAGAAGATATATTTGGTTTTTATTGCTAGTCTATTTTAAGATAATCTACATACTTTTAATATTATCATTTTCTATCGGAATCTAATAATATCTTTAAACCAAAATTACTTTATCAAATAGTGGCAGTGTATTCGTAAATGCAATAACATAACAAGACCTATGCCATGCTATAATTTAAATACATAGTAGTTGTACTGTGCTACAGTTATTATAGACTATTGAATAATCCTGTATTATACTAGTTGGTGCCTGCAGTGTTCCAGCTTCTGTGACATTGCAGTTCATCAGCATGCACAACATACTTCACAATTTTTCATCTCTTATGCTTTCTTGCAACAAAGTTGTTTTCATTACAGTTAAGCTGGATTTATACAGACACCCACTTTAAAGACAATTGTCCTGTAACAAGCTTTAGGTTCCATCTTTCTCATATAACAAATGTCATAAGAAAGAATTTATATCAAATGTGAATCATGACACATGACATGACAAATGTTTTAAATTTTCTTAATAATAAGTTATTACAATCAACTACAATTAAAAGTCAGATATCCTTTTCTGTAGCTATGGTGAATATTATTTCAAAGGTGGCAATGCCAAGTTCTTTGTCCATACTATGGCAACAGACACATTTGAAATTATCTTACACATTTCTCTTTACAGCTTTTTGTATAATCAAGTTTAATCTATATGGCACCGGAGAATCATATGAGAAAACATCTAGCTCTTTCAAATCTGATAAAGTTTTCTACAAAGCCCCTCTTGGAATTTGAATATATTATCTTCAAGGATTTTTAGAACTTGCAAAATTTCTAATCAGCGTTTTACATTTTGCCTGGAGCAGCATATCAAAGCATGGAGCATTTTATCAAGCTTACCCTACCCTCTAACTTATCTTGTACAATTATGTATATGACAGGCTTGAATTCTAGAAAATCTTGAGGCAAGAAATAGTGTAACAAGAATTCTGAATTTCCAGGAAATACCTAGATGTGAACTCATGATAAAAGCAGCTGAAAATTCAACCTTATACAGTTCTGCAGATCAGCACATTACAGTTACAGCCTTTCAAATCTGAAAATATCACAGGAATCATTATAAGTCTCCCTGATGCTCAGCAAAGCAAACTTTGCAAGCTTGCAAACGCCTTAAGTCATGTTGTTAACAATTTCTAAGCCCCAAGACCATAATTCCCTCATTAAATGATCAGGTATCACTCAGATTTTATAATTTTCATTTTTGGCTATGTTTATCAATAGCTTTACAACTGGGCAGTTTCAGTTCAAAGTCTTGATACGTAACTTGCTATGCTGTTTAATAACTTGTTTACAAGTAATAGGTTGATATACTTTTATTGCAATCATAAACAATTTCTTTTCATCTATATTAAATAGCTCAGACACTGGTCTTTAAACAGAGAACATAAAACTTTACTTCTACCTCAACATCTCTTGAAGATTTGGTATTATTGGATTTCTACTCTCGAAAGTGTCAACATCGTGTATCTCGCCTGTACCTTAACAAATGACGTTATGGCAGCAACAAAATCCCTTTCTACTTCGATTGTAACACGCTCTTGAAATAAGATAAAATCAAAGAGGAACCTCTGTTCCAGGCATCATTCACTTAAAGCATTTGATAGTGTCTTCAGGTCAGATTTGAAGAATATTTTTGCCAACCAGAAAATAAGAACAAACTTTTGAAATATTTCTAGTTGTAGGCTTGATTCACAAGCCAGATGAAGTGAATCTAGAAGTAAAGCGGTTGGCTCTGTTGCCATTTTGCTGTTAATAATACAATAATTCAAACACTTGCATTGAAGGTAGAGAAGCAACGTTCTTCTCAACATTCTAATCACTTCTCTCATTTCATTCAGAGAAGGCAGGAAAATACCTCCACATTATGACACCATATATTGGCAATCCAATGCCATCTGCAATGAATACTTACGAGGCCTATGCAAAGTGCAACAGCTTTCTAAAATACCACTGACAATATATTTCTACTGTGAATCTCCTAAATATTTTAATATTTTGTTTTTACTGAAGATGTTCTTGCGTAGAACAATTAATTCAAAGCTGAATTAAACATTTTCTTTGACCTAGGATAATTTTCCCCCACATGACGGAAATGCATTTAGCTTCAGGCTGAAATTGAATAAGCAAAAATCATGAAAATGTTTCCCTTGCCACTATTTTATACCCCTTTACACTGCAGCTCTTTCAGTTACATTGCTAGCTAGCAATAAAATGACTCCAGCTGTAATCTATGACTCCATCTAACCATATATCAGACTAATAATGAAATAGCTTGTAATATCATCAGCTTTTATACCTCAGGTGGCAGAATCTTTCTGGTCATTCTGGCTAAGGTCCCAGCATTGCAATTCTTTTTGTTTGTTGGTTTGTTTGGGTTTTTTTGAGAAATTGCCTAAATTGGTGAGCTGATAGGACACACTACAGTCTGACTGATAAATTCAGCATTTGTGGTGGTACTGTTGTATCATCAGCTGTGTCACCTTTGAATGTCAGAGTTATTAAAATAGCGTTCAGAATTGTTCAAAAGATTAGGTCTATAATTTAACCATAATAACATTTTGAAAAGTCTCTTATCCCTAGATTATTTTAATATCCAATATAATAATATACTAGCTTATTTTGATGTTGAATATAACCCATATGTTGGTGAGACATCAGTTAAACTTCCTAATGATTGACTCTGCCCCCATCAAAATATTCTGTCCTCTAAGCAAAGGATGCAATTGAGCATTCAAATTATAGCCAACTTCCTTGAATATGATAAAGCAGATTTTCAGTTAGACTGTTGGCCTACTGTACCACAGTTCATCCAACTGGTGAAAACCTTGCACCCAGGGACACATCAGTTTCACTTACTTTCCAATGAGAGAACTGTGCCTATGCTAACAGTGAAATACAGAGATCTCCTCAGGGCTTCCACAAATTCTGCCCTGTGGCATTTATTTCAACATATACAAACTGTAGGGAGTCATTAAGGAAAAGGTAGATAATCCCTTGGGATAATCAGGCCTAAATTTAAACTTTTGCTAGGAAGTTTAGTATGTTCACTGGAGGAAAGGAAAATGGGTTTCCATGGATGAAGATTAGGAAAATTAATAGTTAAGGACATATTATAAAGAAGAAAACAATGGACTGTAATTGATGCCTTTCATCTGCCCTCTTTCTCTCTCTCTCAATCTCAATTATTATTTGATAGAAGACAACAGGAATTCATGTGACTCATGAATTCTTAATGAAGCTAATGAAAAATGCACTAGAACTTAACTGAATTTCAGAACTCCTGGTGTCAAGGGGACAAGTAATGTCTGTGTCTCTCAGAATGGAAATTAAGTTGCTTCATATGATCCACACTCACGATCCAGAAAAGAACATGGCCAAGAAAATGACATGACATATTTGGCAAACTTGACGTTTAATAGAGAATTTGTTATCTTGGTCATATTTTGAACCTCCATTATACTGCTATTATACTGCAATAAATTATAACTTACTTATTTATTTATAAGTTATAACTGATAGGGGAAATTTTCTATACCCTGAGAGTAACAAAGATAATTTTCTAAAGACCCTTTCAACCTCAGGAATATTAGAAACCATTAGTTCTTCTTATTCCAGGGTTTTTCTCTGGAAAAGAACATAATCTTTCTTTAAAAAACTAAATCTAAGAAGTCTTTAGTCTTTTTTACTGAGGTGTATTTAGTACCTCCATTATGGTCCATAGACTTCATGTGTCCATTTTCAAAGACATCATGAATATAGTTGTGTGCAACTCAAATTCGGGAAATAGCCTGCTTTACTCAGTAAAAATTGCCACATCCTCAATTTGCAATGGTGGTCACAACACTTCCAGCCAAGCTGTCCTGGGAGCTGCAGTTGGGCAAACACAGCAGTGCTCAGCAGCAGATCCAGATGTGCGCATGAGTCAGTTTCCAGCTTGTCAGAATTCAGATCAACCATCTCTATGTTCATCCTGAGACAAGCAGCGCTAACATTGTGAGAAGAGCACCAAGCAGATGCTAGGATCCCTGTTGTATCACGCAGGTATGTAAAATCTCACTTCCAGGTAAGATGCTCATCACAGGTTTTATCTACACAAACTGAATCACAGAATCACAGAATCTTCTAGGTTGGAAGGGACCTTAAAGATCATCTTGTCCAACCGTCAACCGAACTGACAAAAATAGACACCCGCACAACAAACAAGGAGCATCATCACTAAACCAGACCTCCCAGCACTACATCAACCCGGCTTTTGAACACCTCCAGGGATGGGGCCTCAACCACCTCCCTGGGCAGCCCATTCCAATGGCTGAGAACCCTTTCAGTGAAAAAATTTTTCCTAATATCCAGCCTGAACCTCCCCTGGCGCAACTTGAGGCCATTTCCTCTTGTCCTGTCGCCTGTGACTTGAGAAAAGAGACCGACCCCCACCTCTCTACACCCTCCTTTCAGGGAGTTGTAGAGAGCAAGAAGGTCTCCCCTCAGCCTCCTCTTCTCCAGGCTGAATAACCCCAGCTCCCTCAGCCTCTCCTCATCAGACTTATTCTCCAGACCCCTCACCATCTTTGTCGCCCTTCTCTGGACCCGCTCCAGCACCTCAATGTCTTTTTTATGGTAGGGGGCCCAAAACTGGACACAGCCCTCAAGGTGAGGCCTCACCAGTGCCCAGTACAGGGGGACAATCACCTGTCGGGCCCTACTCGCCACGCTGTTCCTGATACAGGCCAGGATGCTGTTGGCCTTCTTGGCCACCTGGGCACACTGCTGGCTCATGTTCAGAGAGGAGAGAGTTTTCCTGGATATGAAAGTTTAGCACAGTTTCTCCTTTTTTCAGTGAAAGAATTTAACAAAATTCAATGTCACAAAGATAGTTTGCTATTGTTTAGCTGGATACTACTGATGAACGATTGGGTAGCTGAGAGAAATAGTAAGCGAGGGAATGACTGTGAAGAGCTGCTGCCACCTTCACAGGAGAGGGGGAGGATGGTGTGGAGCCTACAGAGTCTTGCCAATGCATGTGATCAGGGCGTGGGCTGTTAGTCATCGCCACACTATCAACACAGCCCACAGGGAAGATCCTTGTTGCTACTTCCCAGACATCACTCACTACTCTGTAAATGTATGGATGATGTGCAGATACCTGCCCGTATGCAAACTCACACCCAACAGCAGACACACACGTATATGGACATGCACATCCAGTAGCAGATATTGCAGTTCAAAGGAACCCCTGAATTTCTCACCTACTCTTTCTAGACCTGCTCTGTGTGGAAGTTAAAGGACAATTTCTAAACATCAGTTAAGACATTTCAAAATATATGAACTATGCAATCAGCTTTCTCATTCTAAAAATGATAGTTTACTTTTAAAATTATCAATAAAAACAGTAAAAGAATGGAATTGAAGACGGTGGTATTGACTGCACGTGTTCTGAGTGTGCTGCTGAAAACTGATGTAATTTGTCTGAGTGACGATCTTCCCAAAATTCTCTTTGTTCATTTTTAATAGTCATAGAACTAAGCCTAGTACTTTGAGTACAAAGGGAAGGACACGCAACACATTCCTAAATTGCTATTACAGCTAGATACATGATTTTTCTAAGGCAATGGATGAGATACTTTTCCTAGAAGCCCCACATCTTTATTAAGAACTTTTAGGAAAGCTTATCAAGATACATTACAAAATAAACAAGATGAAGTTCAGCAGAGACAGTGACATCACCTGTTATTGATTTTGCAGTTTATTCTGCAACCTTCTTTACGTACATTGGATGTTTTATCATCACAGATGTAGGATATTGGACTCTTTGTAATCTGAAGGTTTGCCAATATTAGTTACCTCGTAAGATGTTCATTGAATAAAAGGATGAAGGAAATTAGGAGACATATTTCTACCTAACCCTGAGATAAAAGGTAACTTAATTATCTGTCTCCTTAACACCAGTTTCTGGCCCAACTGGCGGCTTATTTATTTTTTATTTTAAATGTTTATAGTGTAATAGTGCTCAGCGGGTATCTTATTAAAAGTAATAGTAGCCAATTTTTTTTCTCTCTTTCTGGAAAGGAATGATTTTAACAGAATACCTTTCAGAAATATTTTCTGCTTGGTCTGTACTCCTGCCTAATCTGTATGTGCACACAGCATCAAGTGAAAAATGCATGCACATATCAGGTATAAAAACTAATTCTACCTGTGCCTCAGCTTGCGCTGTTGAGATGTTTGTACGTTGCAACTAATAGCTGTATCTTGCATGCCCCTTTTGTCTTTGCTGGCAAAATCTGACTTCAGGTCAGTCAGAAGCCAAAACTCTGGCAGGTTTAATAAATGTCCACAGAGGATGAACAGATAGAATTATTTATTTCTATTGAGAATAACAGAGACTATATTTAACGGGAAGTAATTTCATTATCTTTTGAAGTGCTAGGGTTCAGCATTTCAATACACAAAAGTCAATGATGCATTCATTTGATGCACCTCATTAGCATCCAGGCACATTTAGTGGAAAATACCAGAATTGTTACAGTTGGTTCCAGTCATCAATGTGATAGGCCCCAAGAGCTTTAGCTCTACAATTAACAAATAATATATATATCATGTATAATATATATAATAAAATATATCATGTATAAGGAGGCAATATTTAAAATCACATCACCATGAAGAACAAGTTTCGTAAAATTACACTGCAAAAAGATTTGAAGCTTGATCACTGTATCTAGAAACGGAGACTACTAATAGAGAACCACAATTTTACATAACAGGGTACATCTTGCTATGGCTCAAGGAAAACTAGGAGGAAAAGATTAACTGTACCTCATTTGTCTTACTTCTGCAAATGAATATGCAAATAGCAGGCAGAGAAACTGGGGCGACTGTTACAAACAAACTTCCTTTTCCACTAACAGGTTAGGTCTCCTTTTAGATATTTTGGTATTTATTTTCTCTATTTCAGCTACTTTTTAGAGTGCATGAAGTTCCTTGAAAAATATGCGGTATATTTATATATTGATTTTTTGCAGTAGTCCCCGTTTACTGACTCACAAAAGATAGCCTTATGTCTCATTTAGCAAGTCTCATTATACAAGGAATACAAAAACTCTCATATGTGAACTGGAAACCCAGTCTATAACACACATCCAGTACAAGAAAAGAATGAAGGAGAACAGCAATACAGTTCTTGCCAAATGCATTCACATATTTGTGTTCAACAAAACCCGAACCCAAGTCAAACTATGTACACAGACAGGGGCTACTGACAAACTACCTCTGGTTTCAACGTGTTTTGCAGACTGTATTATAAGCTTCCTAGCACTGATGGCCCTTTCATGTAAAAAAACCTAACTTAAAAGAGCTTAACTCCATTTGAATAAACTTTATATGGTTTAGCTATCTACTGGCATCAAAATTAACAAAATTGCTGGAGACAAAAAATAAACACTCCAAACCCAGACCTGGAGAAACTGCGATGTCACTTCTTATGTACCTGAGGCACAATATCTATAAAGCCTGGCACCAGCTTACAGATACAAGAATAGTGTCTAGTTAAAACATTCCTTACAAATGACTACATTGAAATATAAGCATCTTAAATGGATTTTATGGAAATATTATGATACAGAATAATTCTGATTTTAATTTTATTAAACCCAGGAAATTTAAAATGCTCATAAAAATGAACATTATCCTTCTAAAAGAAAAACAATTACTAATTATGAGTTTGGCATTTCCTTGCTTAAAGCGATTTTTAATTTTCCATATACTACGCCCATTTTCTACATGAAATGAAATTGATTTTTACTACTTTGAATCTAGTACTAACCATTATGAAATCATATTAGACATTTCAGTGCCTGTGTCTCTAGTGCCCTGAGTGAGAAAATAACTTAGAATAATTTTACCCAGCTATTAAACAATTATGCTCTCTTACATATAAAAGGAGGTTTATAATTTCTATTACTAAACTTAAAATATTTACTATTTATTTTCACTGTGTGAGAACCTTAACATGACTGGCACAACAAAGATTCCAACTAGTATATTCTTTTCTGTGATATGATTCTCTATTGTTTTCCAACTCAAACAAGATTTGAATTTTAACTATGCTGGGCCTACGTAACCTGAAACAATTTTCTACCTTAATAGTCATGCTACTACATTTGAAAATTGGCAATTATTCATTTTGCCATGAGCTAGTAACTGAAAGAGTGAAATTTTCATCTGTGAAGAACGGCATGGTAAATCATGGAATAGCGAAGTCAGGCACTCTAGGTGAAAGTAGGTCCTCTTGCTTGCACCTAACAAAACTAATGTTCAGTATGGCTCTTCTCTTCACTATAAAATTTTATGTGAATTTAAATCAATTTCATTTCTAGAAAGAAAAAGTTTTAAAAAGCAGAAAACTAATCTTGTTAATAAAGATACCACTCAGCAGAGTCAGATAGCAAAACACAGTCCATCTTCCTATAGACTTCTAACAAGTTGTGACAGCCTCACAGCCGTCTATAAATGCTGCTAAATAAATATTTTTGTTGAAAATAAATAGGGAAAGTCTGTTTAAAAGAATACACGAATCAGGATTTTTCAAAGCAAAGCCATAAAAAGGGAAACTTGTATATCCTGTCCTTCACTACAAAACTGAAGTCTTTGGTCTAAGTTGACATTCAGATTTTTCCATGATTTGTAGGGAGAGACAGTCCCTTCTGTAATAGCATTAGATCTCTGATGTGGAATGAGGAAGGTTGCTATCAGGCTACGAGGCAATCAATAAAAGTGTGGGCAAGATTTACAGCAAAATAGATAAGGGTAAAAGGAGAGTCATTATAGCGTAGTTTCTGATGATTAAAAATGCCTTAACCCAGAAACAATCCAGGTTTTCTCCTCCATAAGAAACCAACAGGAGCATTTGAATTGTTCCTGTTCAGATAAGGGTACCCCAACTTAGGCAGTACCAGTTCTGCATATTTCTATCTCCTGAGCAGAGTTAACTATTAGCATAGAAAAAAATATTTAGATTTTTATATACACCTAAGTGACTCGGTTCTTCATGGATCCTATTTATAGTCTTTAAAAAGTAAAGAATACAGAAATAAAATTTTGTTTAAAATTTATATGGTTTAAGAACAGATTAAAATAAAAAGTATAGCTAATATTCCATACCTGAGCAGCGGTTGTTTTGGATAAGAAGGTTGGTCACTGTTTTGGCATGGCTGAGGTTTTTTTGTGACTTGTTTATAAATATTCCTGGCAGTTACTCCAATCCATAGCATAGTAGAGAGCGTAGAATAATGTAGCACTATACCAACCTAAAAAAAGAGGGGACGGGGACAGTTTAACAAGTTTAGTCATTGTATCAGTAAAACAACAGAAATGTAGCATAACAGTAAAACTGCATAAATGTACAAGCAAATAGATTTTTTAAACTGGATTTGTAAGTAAGTGCATAATCTTTTTCTTTCTCTCTGGTTATTTCTAATCAGGGAAAACACTTTAAAAACCAGAAGGAATTTGTATTTAATCTATCATAGATAATATCTGTGATACCAGGTGGTATTTTATGAAACAAAGACTGTAAAGACATTTGTTTTGTAAGAACCTGGTTAATGACAACTTTTTACACCTGGATTTAAAGTGATGCAAAGCTCAGCTTGTAAGGCAAGCTTTGTTAGCTTATAACAATGCAATTTTTTAAAATTCAGTTTGAAATTTTTAAATTTAATGAGAAGTCAGCATTTTTGCTTGCTATTATGCTATAATTTCCTTTCATTTTTCAGGAATACCCTGTTGTAGTTCCCTCTCAGCTGCATGTAGCCAAGGTTGACTTCTTTTAATGGGATCAATGTTATTTGCCTAAAACCAGATTACTTTCAGATGTATTTTAAGGAACTTATAAACTTGGTCATACAAGTTTTAAAATTAGATAATTTGGCATCTTGGCGTCCTTCCTTAAAAGGAAATAGAAACTCTCAATAGCGTTATATCATTTTGTCTTCAAGAAACTGGTGTGTTTATGACTGAAAGTAAAATAAAAGTATGAACACCTCTAGAATACTGGTATCTTTGCTATGTTAGTAATTGTTATGCATTACTATAGAAACAGTAATTGGTATTTTATCCAATCTCCATGCTTTATTACATCAGCCAAGTCTCCATCTGATTATACAAAATAAGGTTACCTTTGAAGCCATAACCTGACATTTCGCAGTGACAAGTAAAATGTTGCTATAATTGGAAAGCATATAAATGTTTAAGGAATATAGAGAATTGCTGAATAAATCTAACACAAATCTATTATAATGATTTATTTGAACCAGTGTTCATTTTTGCTCAATTTAAAACAAAATAATTGATGGGTGAAGAAAAAAAAAAATCCATTAATTTTGTTTATATTTAGTAATATAGTACAAAACTTGAAGATAGCAGTAAATACCAACAGGAAACCTTTTGTAATTTTCAATGGGACTTGTCTGACACATTAGACAAGGGAGTATAAAGCCTTCATAGTAGTTGTCGCTTGAGGTAAAAGTAGCAGAAACAAGAGAAGGAGAGAACTTTGTACCATCAAGAGCAGCCATTGCCATTTCAGTGGCCAGTCCTGTCTGCACTCAGCTCATGTGCAGCCTACACCACTTCTGTAGGGATGCAGTGAATGTGGTTATGAGCTGGAGGGGGAGTGAAAGACTAGGACAGGAGGCAGGAGAAAGAGGGAGAAAAAGGAGGCAGAAACCATGAGAAAGAACTGGAAAAACTCTAGAGATTTGGTTCATAGCTTCCTTCTCTTCTTGGCATTGTACTGCAAGTATATATTTGGTCATTACTCTATACAAGTATGCCAAAGAGTCCATAAGAATATGAAGAGCAGGGATTAATTTCATGTGACAAAGTACCTGAATGTGAAATTTTAACAAGATACACGCCCATGATCAGAAACGATCAGCCACATAAGTGAGTAAGATTCCTAAAAATAGTAAGAAAACAATTTATCGGACTTTTAAGGAGGCATCTGAACCGAAATCATTGCTCTGCCACACCTTAGTCACATTACTTTTCTTCACAGTATGCTCATAATTCAGCAGCTTACAGACAAATTGAACAAACATGGACAAGAGACAGAAATGTTACCATCTTCTGTACTAAATTTTAAATAATATGCATCTTTCTCTCTCTCAAAAAAAAATATCTATGTGCATTTCTTGCTTAAAGGAAAAGAAGATATATCCTGATGATACAGGACCTCCTGGTGACTGAAAGTTTTGAAGGACAATGGTGACAATCTGGAGATGAAACATATATGACACAACACAAATGTGGAATTTGGAACAGTGCACTGAGTGGTTATATTCAATTCCAAAGGAAAGGGTACCCTTTTCTCTGTGTGGTGATGATTTTATTTCTTATTCCATCACAAAATATGCTTTCTGGAATAGAATTTTTGCTCTTATTCATCCACTAGTAATAATTAGTAAAGAAATGCTTGTTACACTTCATCTTGGAAATTCAGTCTTTCAAAGTGGTGGGCTTTTCTCTCTGCCTCTCCCTTCGCCTCCATATCTCCATGCTGGCAGCAATCATGCCTCAGAGATGCATTTTCCTCACTGTTGCATTAAGGGGCCATGGCTCTATGCTCTTTTGTCCCTTTCAGCAGGATCACCTCATTCTGCTTCTCCTAAGCTAGCAAGGCATCTGAGTCCTATGCTAGAAATATATGAGACACCAGCTCATGACATGGAAGGGGAAGACAAGGCTCAAGAGAAAGGGGAACAGGAGAAAGATAGTTTTGTTCAGTAAACTCTCACTTCACTCTGTTAGCAAATGTAAACCTTAGGTTTATGCATTAAAGGTCCAAGATACAAGTTTACCTATGTATATCTTGTTACTGGATTTGTGCCTCTTTGAAGCTTAAGAGGCCAATAATTAGATATCAATTAAATACCAAGGTGTTCACTTAAAACTATTTTCAGTGTAAGTGGAACTTTTATATTTCACACAAAATTGTATGGGAAGGCTCAAGATTTCTGTATAGAACAAAGGATTATGATTGAATATATTGACATGATGACCCTTATTTTTAAGAAGGTTTTCAACTGTCAGGCCAAATGAGTCAGAAAGAATTTGTCAGGTCATATTCATTGAAGCCAGCACTGCCCCTAAAGCTATTTAATAACCACAGTTATATGGTGAAAATTGTCTTGTTTCCTTGGACTCATTTTTTCCATCTCCTTTGCTCTTAGAATTCTTCTATTGGGGAAAAAGCACCAGCCTACTGAATAAAGGGTTACTCTTCTCTACAGTAGGAAGATGCTGCCTCTATGTGCTCCTTCAACAAATTTCAGTACCTTAGAGCTAAATTAAGTTCCACATCATGGACTTACCATGGTAATGGCCAGAACACATATTTGTGCAAAGTGTTCTGGCACACGAAGCTCTCTTAATCAGCTTTGAATTGCACTAAAATTTATTTGTTTTCCCGTAGTTTTTATTTTAATTTCTTTTTTTTCAGTTGTAATCGTATAAGATTCCAGCCACCTAAAGTCTTGTGCATGTGACTAGCTCTGCTCTTGTCTCTGCAGAGCTGTACAATGCAGCACCTTTCTCACCAAAGACTACTCAAAAGCTCTTAAATAGCAGTCTTCTCTCGAGACACCCTAACTGGTAAACTCAATCACAACACATTAACTTAAAACCCATTCTTTAAAAAAACCCACATAGCTAGGGCAGAAAGAACTGATCTTCTCCTCTTCTTTCTATAATATTTTTGTATCTACAGCTCCTGCCTGAGATGTAGCACAGAGCTCTAGAACCCCCTTAGTTTAACAGGATTCAAATCCAAATTTTAGACTTCCAATGGTAACATGGTAACTCCTGGGCTACTGGCTAGTATGGCTGCTTCACCTTTCTTGCTGAAGATTTACTGCCCTACAGAAAGGAATTCACAACCAGTTTCACATATGACAGTCATTGGGAAGGAGGAAGATCTGAGCCTTGACAAATTTTACATGGAAGCTTTTATTTGATAAAACACATAGAAAGTTGTTGGGGATATGATGGAAGTGATCATGACATTCAGTAACTGATGACTAGGATAAAAAATTATGACTGTCTCACTCCCTGACTTTTCTGTCTCCTGAATCTTGTGCCCCTAAGCCTATTCTTCGTGCTTCAACATGTTGAACTGATGATTTAATCCCCTAGCATCCACAGCCTCATGGCTATCATGCTCTCCTGGAAAGTAGGGGCCATGAAACTCAAATCTTTCAAGCTGAGCGTACAGAATCAGTGCCTCCTATATATGGGGAGTGATTCAGCTACAGTTGTGTCTCCTTCCAACTCATTCCCTACGTGAAAGGAATAAGCCTCTTCTGCCCTTTGAAGAAAAGTAATGTGAGACCCTGACTCTGGGAAGAGGCCGACTGCATCATCACTGACTCCATCAGCCCTGGCTGGCTGAAGCAGCCTTCTGGCTAGCGTATTGACTCTGCGTAATCCCATTCTGCTGTTCCTAACACAACCTTTGCCTTGAATGAAAGATTTTGCCATAAACTCAAGACTCCAGATTCTACGTGAACAGCCAGCTTTAGTGACACCCAGAGTCAGATTTGTGGGTAATATGAACAGTCTGTAAATATAACCTCATTCAAACAGGAAACCTGTGAAGAAGCAATCAGCTCTTCCAGACCAGCATTCTAACATCTGTTTTCTTTATGAAACATAAAGACTGTGTAGCATGTACACAAGTGAGACTGTCTATACAAAAACATCTCTGAAATAGGTATGCAGGTTTAAAAGGGAGTTTTAGATTTTTAGATATTATTAAATATATTAAATATTTTTGATATTTAGATTTTACTGTCTCTGAAAACTCATTATTGCATGCAATTATTTTGCCTTCAAGGGGATATGAAGGTTCTTCCTGCTATCTATCACATAAAATGGGTCCATTTCCTTAGCATTAATTCCTGCTGCGTAAAATTAGCCTGGGACACCTCATTTAGAGGGAGAAGGTGATCCAACTGAAGTTATTTTAGAACTACCTTTTTTTGTTAATTATGAAGGACAAAAATTAACTCAGTCTATTATTTCACTTGGGTAAGGATGTTGCAGTGAAATTTGTGTGAAAGTTCTATGGAGATTACAATAAGAATGGTGGAGGTTCTCTGTCTTTTACACCACATTTCAGTTATTAGGACAGAAAATGCTTGCACTTGGAATCTTGCCCTATGCACTCAGGAAACAGAAAGTGCAAATTACACTGCTGCAGGGTGAAGCTGTGTTTTGAATTGTAGCAGATGGAAAGATACCTGTGGTATAGCAATATGGATGGTGTTACACATGGACTATAACTAATATTCTAGTGTTGCTTGAAACAGTAATATTTTCATAAATATACTCTATATATAATTCTAATATAATTTTTTCCAGAACTGAAAAAAAAAAACAGAAAAGAAAATGGAGAAAGAGGGAAAATTTAGACTTGAAGGACACACAAGCCCCTAACAACTACATAAATATAACTTTCATTTGGCGGAGTGATTTAAAGAATTGCTATATTCCATACAGAGGAGAAAAGGAGTCTGTGCACCCCACGGCCACTTACGCTATGGGAAATGTTCAAATACACAAGCTTCTAGGTCTGACCTCCCTACCTCCTAGCTTTGGTACCCTGAGTATTAATTCACACAATAATCCTCTCAGGGCTGTCTCAGGGAAGGGACAGGCACTGGGACTCAAAGAAGTTTGAAAAATGTTGCTGTCAGTAGGCAAGAAAGGGTTTGTGATGGGGTGCAATATTCTAAGAGTGAGCATTTGTTCAGTCTGTGTTACCAGCTACAGGAGTTTGTCTTAGAAAACTGTTGCATCCATTAACCCTACCTAATTGCATCAGACAATTTCTACTAGGAAACAAAGGACTGCGTGTGTTTTGTTTGTCTCATATCTTTTGTAAATTTTAACTGTGGATGATATTGTCTGTTGGTGTAGCATGGTGCCAAGGTAAATAAAGAACTCTATGAAACTGATGACAAGGTATATCTGAATGGATCCATTCAGTTTCCCTCAGTGTGCATGTTTCATAGCATCTCAGGATCTAGCCCTATACCAAAGCAAGAAACAGCCGTCACTGATAATGCATTTTATGAAGATACCTCATAACAGATTATTAATAGCTCATTTATCTCTATCAATTTTTCATTATTGCTGTTAATACTGCATTGTTAGCATGCAATCTGCAAAGTAAGTAACCAGGGAATGATTATAACAACAGATGGTCATTTGCGATCATGTAATTACGCGGCCATAGCTGCCCTAGAAACTAATCTGCTACCCTCGCTTGCAAATGGCAGATAAAGACAATGGTAAATGATATTTCAATTTGTGAGAACTCACAGATTAATTATGACACAGTACACTAGCTATTGTGAGAGAGTTATCTCAGAATAATCCAGCGGACAACTGCCATTTAAATGAATACCACGTAAGGTACATAGGTAGACTTTGCGTGTAGAACTGTACAGGTGCTTATAACTCTATATGCTCTGTTTATTGATGGTCATGCACAAGTATACACAAAAGGCTTCCAAAGCATCAAACTGAAAATTAGAGTGATAATTCCTACACTAGTTATGCAAGTTTTGCAGTGACTGTGCTGTTGGCTGGGAACTCTTGTTGTTTATACCCATTTAAGGCAATCAGAAGAACCAGACCTGGGAACTCTTGTTGTTTATACCCATTTAAGGCAATCAGAAGAACCAGACCAGTGGCAGGCAAAATATCTGGGGGAACGTTGGCTTAGGAGAGTTCTTTGCTACAGGTAAATACAAACAACGGCCATGAGATCTGGAGCACTTCTACAAAATCTGAGAGGAAGAAATATTTGAGACAAACAAATTGCAAAAAGCCCTCATCAAATGTTACGGAAGATGACTGAAATTACTCTCTTTACACACTGTACAGACTCAGGCTCTATATTCAGAGCAGCTGCAGCCATGCCCTCTCTGCATCTCACAGCAATATACCCCTGGGAAGGATGAAGCAAGAGACACAGCAGAAGGCTGTGAGGCCATACAGTGAGACCTGGACAGGCTGGAGAATTGGGCAGAGAGGAACGTGATGAAATTCAATACAGGCAAGTGTAGGTGCTGCACTTAGGAAGAAATAATCCCATGCACCAATACAGGTTGGGGGCTGACCTACTGGAGAGCAGCTCTGTGGAAAAAGACCTGGGAGTCCTGGTGGACAACAGGATGCCCATGAGCCAGCAATGGGCCCTTGTGGCCAGGAAGGCCAATGGTATACTGGGGTGCATCAGGATGAGTATGACCAGCCGGTTGAGGGAGGTCATCCTGCCCCTCTGCTCTGCCCTGGGGAGGCCCCATCTGGAGCACTGGGTCCAGTTCTGGGCTTCCCAGTTGAAGAAGGACAGGGAACTGCTGGAGAGGGTACAGCAGAGGGCTACAAAGATGATGAGGGGCCTGGAGCATCTCTCTTAGGAGGAGAGGCTGAGGGACTTGGGTCTTTTTAGTCTGGAGAAGAGAAGACTGAGGGGGGATCTGATCAACACCTATAAATATTAAAGGGTAGGTGTTAAGAGGATGGGGCTGGTCTTTTTTCAGTGGTGCCCAGGGACAGGACAAGACGAAATGGGCACAAACTGGAACATAAGAAGTTCCATCTAACCATGAGGAGGAACTTCTTTACTTTGAGGGTGGCAGAGCACTGAATAGGCTGCCCAGAGAGGTGGTGGAGTCTCCTTCTCTGGAGACATTCAAAACCTGCCTGGACACATTCCTGTGCAATCTGCTCTGGGTGGACCTGCTCTGGCAGGGGGTTGGACTGGATGATCTCCAGAGGTCCCTTCCAACCCCATGTGATTCTGTGATTCTGTGAAGAGATGTAAAATAGTCCAGCAGCACAAACAGGGGTCTGTAAATCACAAGAGTACCAGTCTGCTTTCTCTCCTTAGCTTGAGTTGTGATTAAAAGACATAATCATACTATAAACTTTAAGCTGCTCAAATACATCTACATAGGGATCACCTAATGAAGCCAGGACCGCTCTAAGGAAAATGGTATATATATTATAAAAGAGCTGTAGTAACTTCAGTTCCACACATTCAATCTAAAGATCAGAAATATTTGGGAAACATCATTTTCAACTATCCTGCAGAACAGTCAAATATGGTTTTCAGGGATCTTTTTTTTTTTTTTTTAAATAAAGAAATCTAAGAAGTTAATGAAGTTCCACAGAAACTCAGGTGACAATCGAACACTGAACATTCCCAGTGCTAGCCTGTAAAAGACATGCTTATAATGATGACTTATTCTGAAGAACTTAAGATCTAGGAACAAAATATGAAAAGAAAGAGAAATATCAGTACTATGTTAAAAGATACAGCTTTAGGTTTTCATTCTCTTAGTAAGAATTACTAAGGCAGATACTTACAGCTTGACATATAATTGGATATTTAATGCGATTGATTCCACCAGCAAAAACAGCAAACGTAAGAGCAGTATGGAAACAAAAGTTGAGAAGCATGTGCCATCCTTTTCTACTTATACGGATTGTGCTGTTGAAAAAAAATGTAAATTAAATTTTAAAATTAAAAAATAACATATCTATTATGAAAATAGCGCTTCTGAAAAAATGCCTAACATTATAGAATTAAATTCTCTGATTTTTGAATACCTACACAGAAATAAATCTATAAGACAGAATCTGATTTATCCAGCATTGGAAGCAATGGTGAAAAGGTAAAATCAATGGTAAAAATTTTAAAAAGAGTCTATTGACAAGGGTCTACTGACTTAAAGTTTCCTCCATCAAATCAAGCACTTAAAGCAGAGTAGTACCAGCAAAAGGCTTCTTGCATAGCTTCAGATATGCATAACACTAACAAGTCATCTCTAAAGGATTAAATGGAAGCTGAAGATCAGAAGTCATTGCATTAAGTTCCCTTGATTAATATTTAGCAGCTTCTACAGTACAATACATTCCTACTCTTTTAAATTGCTAATGGTCTTTAACAGAAGTATTTCTTTAAAATGGCATTTATATAAATCTTTCATAGAAAGGAAAACACGAGTTTTCTAAGCCCAAGAAGATTTAGAAGTCAAAGAAAGTTATTTTATCCAACAATAGTTACCAAGTCTCTCAACCAAACTTGCTCATAGAAGCCAATACCACCAGTCTGGCTGTGCAATGTGCTGCTCTTTGACTGGAATTTGCCAGACAGAATTTGATAGTGCACATGGTTTTATATTGAATTGTCAAATTAGAAATCTTAGGAACAGTGAGTAGCTTTTTATACATTTATACATACATCTCAGGAAAGATACAGCTTGGGAACAGTCTGAGAAAGGTTGACATGACATACCCTTTTTTTAATTTCTCTGGTGTAAATCACATTGCTGATAGTACTATCCAACAGTGATTCAGACCATTTAAATTTATCTTTTCAGAGAGGGTTAGAAAAGCTGAACTACGTGAGCATTATCCTGACCTCTTAACACAAGTGCTTAAAACTGAATTCTTACCTGTGATGGACAATGTAGGTGATAATGGAAGCAAACAGGCACAACAACATAACTGCGGTACATGCATATACCACAGGGTGCAGAAATTCCCCTGGGTACTGGGGGAAAGACAGCACGGTCTTAAAATCCTATAGAGAAAGCAGAATGATTTGATATTGTTAGGCATGTGTGAAACACTGAGACTTCATTCTAATATGTCCTGTCATCTCAAGAGCAGGAAAATAAGATGATGAACTTTTTATGTAGATATAGTTCATTAATTTACAATAACATCAGACTGCTCTTTCCTCATCTGCATACACTTTGCAAGACAGAAATTAACCTTTTTTGTACAAGTAGACATATCCTAATTAAAAAAAAGTCGGAAAAAAATACACAGAATGTTACATATTTCAGGTGTTAGCCATATCTGTTCCTTCTGATAACAGGAGCTTTACGCGTGTATTTTACCAGGCTATTAAGTACAAAATACCGAATTGCCTTAAAGGTCTCTAAATGGCATATTTGAGCCATTTGAGCCTCTCAAAGAAACAAAAGCCATGAGAATACACCCAAAATATCAACTCACTGGCTCCTATATTCAAATATAATTCCCAGTTGATACACCTCCTCTGACCCATACACCTCCTCTGACCCAAGTGACCTTCACACATAGTTGCAAATCCTCTGCTACCTATATCAATTTAAATCCTATATCCAATTTAAATACCTATATCAATTACTCTGCTGTACTAACAGCAGAGTAAAGATCCATACATTCCTTTCAGACGTGCCAGTGCCTACTGACCCAATTCTTCATAAAAATGTAATGAAAAACTATTAATACCTATGTAAAATTAACCATATCAAACTTCCATTCTAAATTACTGGATCTCACACGTAAGAAATAACAGGAGAGCTAAATGTGCAGGTGTGACAGATGGAAAGGAAAAGGAGCCCATTACAAAAAACAGTGTCTTTAGGTGATCTGAATTAAATGGAACGTCAGAGGTTCACTGAAAGCCACAGCTGCTTGTGGCACTATGGTTCTGCAAACAAGTACTACAAATTAGACACATAAATTAAACGCAAAATAAAGCAGCTTACAACATATATAGAAAAGACCACCAAAATGAACAAATAACATATGAACAAGATGGCAAATATAAGTCTCTTCAAGTACTTGCTTGTGTGTACCTCAATTAAAACTGCTCAGTCACCACTTGATCCACACACAAGCCCTCTCCTTCCTTTCCAGTTCACCAAAATTCAAAGTCAGAGGTGGAGTTACTTGCCACAGAGATATTCTTAGGCTGTCTCATTGCTACTCTTCCCTCAACCACAAGTGGAACAAAAGAGGAAAAGAACTTTGTCTTTTGAGCTGGCAGCTTTTTAAGTGTGATGGACCTATGTTCTTGAGGCCATGTCTTGATTTTTAAAAAAAATTTAAGTGTGCATGACTATAGATTCAGTATATACTGAATTTACAAATTTCAAATAATTCCTTAAAGGTCTGTTAGCTCAGAACTGCCACTGAATCTCCAAACACCATCTTTTCTCCCATATTTTTATTTGTATCACCTCCCCATTAATTCTTTTACAGATTGAACCTCCTGTGGTAGACTATTACTTACTGGAAATGTTAAGAACAATATTGGTTCATATTACTAGAGTAGTAATGTAAATACTGAACAATTTAAATAGAAATACTCTGTTGAAAAGGATAAAATATTTATTTCAAGCTTTCGTTGATATAATCAGATTTTGGTATACCAATAGTACACTTTGAATAATTTTATGTATTCATTTGTTCAATTCTGTGCATTAAGGAAACTGTTACAGCAACTAATATTGTAGTGACAGTAAAGTTATTTGAAGAAATAAATATCTTGGGTATTTATGAAAGAAAAAAGCTCTGAAAAGTTAAAGTTGTGAGAAAGGAAATGCAGTGAAGGTACATATTTATGTAGCAACAAACAAAAACAATTTTACTTGAGGTGGCATCATTCAGTGTACTAAAGAATAAGCTTTTAATATGGTAAATGCAATGATCAACTAATCACTACATTTGAACATCAGTATAAAAGCAAATGCCATATGTCCTACTGGAATACAGCTATTTTGCCTGCAAAAGAAGCAAGAACCATCAACATCTTAAAGCTAATTCCCCTTAAAAAATATTCATTTTTTTTCATCATCTCTTTCCTAATCTTGGACTCTAAATAAGTGGTAAAACTTTTGAGTATCACAATGCATTGTTGCCAATGTAGAAAATCCTTTTAAAGAGTTTTCTTAAGAGTTTTGTATATTGAAAACTGATTTCATTAGAGATATATAATAAATTTATCTTGTCTGCGTTTTGATGATAATTAAACCTTATTGATCTGTCAACCTCCCCTGAGTAATCCTCTGGGGAAGACAGCACGCAGAAAACAAAGTTATTTTTTTCACACAAAGCAGCACAATTGTATGTAACATTTTAAAAAAGTAGGTTCGATTTTATGTCCTAGAAGGGGTTCAAATAATGATGATATTGAGAAATGGCAGGAATATCTACAGGAAAATGAATACACGCAGGACTTTGACTATTACAAACTGCTGTCTACAACTACAAGGCCAGTAAAATGGTGTCTAGTGAGCAATTGTCATTCATTCACCCTTATGAGGTGTGAAACTCTTCTTTCAGCTGTAAATGCTGTCATAGTATACAAGGCACAATAGAAACTAGTGATGGAAATTAGTGACAGAAAAGACTTTTGATCAGCCATTCCATCTAATAATCAGAATTATAAAAAGATCAGAGTGCAAATGGGACTGTTTTGCTTTTACTTCAGACTTCATTCCAAAAATCGACTGAAACAGACACATCAATACTGATCAGTTAAAACTCAATATTAAAGCACCAAGAGGTATAGATAAATTACATACTAAAGGCAGCCCTGAGACACCTAATTGCAGATGCTGAGAAAGCTGAAGAGAAGACACAGTGAACTAATAGTAAATGGCTGGTACTTTCACAAAATCACAGCTGTTAAAAACAATCTAGTTTGTGTTGTAAATTTTTGTAATCTGTCTACTTATACTGGCAAATTAAACATTTATTTTTAATATATTGCTTGTAATCATATGACTTTAGAAAGTAGAGTCTAAATGGTTTCTGTGTTTAAAGCAGGACGTGAAATTGTGTTCGCCAAGGAAGTGATAGCCGAGCACCACAGAGCCTTAGAAACAAAAGTGCATTTGAACAAGCAGTTATGGTAAGATTTAGATTCCTCTTTGGATTTAGATTCCTCCTACTTCAGTAAAACAAAAGTTAAAAATTAGGTGCCAAATATTTGGATGCTTAGGAGCACCAGAATATGGAAATTATCCATAGAGTTGGGTCTCTTCGGAGAGCTGAAAACACTGCAATGCACACTGAGGGGAAAAGCTGACATGCTGGAGGGCAGGACTGCCATGTGGCAAGATGTCAAAAGGCTGGAGGGCTTACAGAAACCCCAAGAAGTTCAATGAAGAGAAATAAAGAGTTTCCTGTCTCTGGGACAGAGTAACCCCAACAGCAGTACAGGCTGAGTGACAACTGACTGGAAAGAAACTCGGCAGAAAAGGATCAGAGGGTCCTGGTGGACAATAAACTGAAAGCAAGCCAGTGGTCAGCCCTTGTGAATCTCATATTGACCCATATTAGCAAGAGTGCAGGGAGCAGGCAGAGGGAAGTGACTATTCCCTTCTCTTCACCACCAGTGAGATCAAATCTTGACTAGTGTGTCCAGTTTGAGGCACTTGAGTACAAGACAGACATTGACAAACTGGAAGGAGTCCGATGAAATCACCAAGACATCTAGGCGCAAGACCTAGATTCTAGGTCTTCAATTTACATCTCCTTTCTCCCAAGAGTTGGTCCATTTTACTGGGCTCCTTTACAGTCTGGTTACTGTTGCTCTCTGGTTGAAGCTGCACCACCAAGAATGCAAGATCTGTTAATCCAACAGAAAGCAAGAGCAAATAGAAAGAAAGAGTTTGAGCCAGATGCCTGATTTGTTACAAAGTTAGTGTAATTTGAAGGAGACAAGCCTGGATTTTTGTCCCCGGTAACATGCCAGATTATGCATTTTCCAGAGTAAATAACACATGATATTAAGTGTAATTTAATTAAAAGTAGATGTAATCCAAGGAGATAGAATTAAAAGCCAGATCTTGCTCTTATGAGTACTCAAACTCCAAGGCTTTGTGCAAAAGATTGGCACATTCAGGAACACTCTGAAAAAAGCAACCTTTTCTGAGAAGCTGGACTTGATACTGTCCATATGGACTAAGCGTTCTCTGTTAAGTGAGCAGAATGTGCCAGCTGAGGACTTATGTGAAGAGTACATGCCTCTTGGCCAGACCTCTGAATGACAGCAGAGCTTATAAATCTAGCTCTTCATTCTGGAAAGCATCTATGCCCATGCAGAAGAAACTAATTCCAGGGAATTTTGCAGTTCCCACTACACCAAATATTAATATCTCAGACAGCAGGTAAACTTCTGTATCACTTTTGAAGTCTTTGGTACTTAAACTCTGCTAAGGTCTATTTTGCAGGTGTAAAAGTAGATGTTAAAACACCAAAAAAAAAAATTCAAGAGTTCATTCTTAAACCTCTCTTTCTAAGCAGCCTGATTTTTCAAAGTACTGAACCACTTTTCCACAGCCTGTTATGAGAAAACCCTGGGTTCTGGGAAAACGTCAAACACTGTAATTATGACAACGTTCTAAATGACATGTCTGTAATGCTTCCCCGACTCATGAATTAATTTCTCAAAAGGCTTAGACAGGCTGTTTAATTTGGAGAAGAACTGAAACTTGGAAGTTTAGAAGACTGTGCTCAGAAATGAACTTCATGAATAGGCCTAAGAAATTCTGCAATTGTCTCCAATCACACCGAAAATATTGAAAACGTGGCTTTTGTAGCACTGTGATCCTACTAATTCAGAAAGACTTAAAAGATTCAGGGAATGCTTGTAAAATAACAGGAGAAAATCCTGTTAACTCCTAGCATGATTCCTAGTATCTTGCCTCTCCTCAATTTCTCGTTCACACAGTTTTCCAAGTTTTGCTTCCAGAATAGTTTCAAATTTGCTCAGTTTTTTCAACTCAGTCTCTTCAGCTCTAATTATCTCATATAGCCATCCACTGAACCAATGCTACTTTTGCAAATAATGATTCCTTACACACACAAAGAAAAAGAAATCCAGCAAAAAAGCCACTTATATTGTTTGTAAAAATAAGATACATTGTGACAACACAGGAAAGGAGTTGTCCATGATTTTATGTTCATTTAACCTATTTTCAGTTTACAATTTAAAATGCTAGCAATATTTCTTAATCCATTTTATGTTAATCGAGAAGTGGCATACTTAGATTTGAGAATTTCATTAGTGTTTATTTGAAGAAATTACTATTGACGCAGCAGTCTGAGGGGAAAAAGGAAACGATGTATACAATTACAGTAATATCCATCACTACTAAATTGCCACTCTTCTAAGAAAAATGAAGGGAAGAACAAAGGACAATGTATGTCAAAATATATTCTGCAAATTTTTAAATTCAGTGTTGCTGTTGGTGAATTTTGTTATCTCCTGAAGAGTTTTTACTCAGATATACTATGGCTATAGGGCACTATATATACACACACAAACATCGTCTTAAAAAATTAAAATATTGATATATAGCTCGGTGCACAAAAGAGCAGAAATAAATAGTATTTATAGAATAAATACTTATAATAAGATATACCAAAACTTCAGAATATATAAGCTAATAATTTTACTCTAAAACACAAAATCATATTGCAGAGGTTCATAGTTCAGGACCCTAGAGGGCTTTAGTCACTTCCAAAAGAAACTAGAGTGTGACTGTCTCCCTGCCTCCTACAGATAACACATGAAAAGACAAAATAGGAGACTGGTCAAAACTCACAGTATGTGAAGGAAAAGGCAGGAATATAACTCGGGAGTTTAGTTCACGGTATTTTATTCTCACCCCTAAGACACACATTCAAAAGCTGATCAGAAAAAGAGAATGCTGTATTATGTCTGACACTACTCTTTTACTTCCATCCACCGGCCCAACCCCGAGCAGAACGGAAGCGTGAGAGCAGTGTGAGGGAAGGAGCCTGTACCTCCTTTCCAAACCACCCTCTTGCACTGACATCACTTGAACAACTGTCACAGAGAGAAATTAAATGGTTCTACGTGAATCCTCTCACTTGAAGTATGCTCATGCTTATTAGTTATCAATCACTGTTGATAAATCCTTGATTACTGCCTTTCTAAAAAAGGACTCTATGAAACCTTTATTTTAACCCTTTTACAGTCCATAGGTAGAAGCAACTTTTAGAAAAGCAGTTGAGGGAACTTCATCTTACTATTTAAAAAGATCACAAATCAGAATATGTCTGTACTAACTATAAAATGGACAGTTGGATTTACTGAGGCTTCTATTTCATTTTGTTTCACAGCAGGATATACGTTATTCTGATGGTAACGTAAGCCTTCATCACTGTTGCTTTACTGCTGCTCTTCAGTTAACAGATGTTACTTCAGTTTTCTGCTATTATGCCAAAACATAATAATCAATTATGACTTTTTATGCTTTAGTAGATAAGAGAATTATAGATTAATAACATGTATGATATTGTAGGTAATTTCATTGGCTACGTACCATGTGCTAGCTATTTTGAGATGGCAGTCAGTATTTTTAAATACATTATGCACTCAGGTGTGAATTAAGAAGATACACACAGGCACTTTATATTGCTCATATTATAAATTAATAGCTAATTAGAACAATGAAATATTTTTCATTTCTGGTATGAGAATTGAACTACCCAGAAAAGCATACTCTCTATCAAACAAAACAATCTCTGACTTTATGCCACAATACACTGATTCGGAAATAACATTTGAATGAAAATGGTTGCGCACAAGAAAGCTACAAAAGTTTTCCAATAGCTGTTTAGAAAGACAGCTGTTGAAAGACATACTCGTGTATATATATATACACTAAAATGACTCAAGGCCAGGCGTCTTTTTCCTTAAAAGTGACTGTGAAACATAAGCTAAGGAACATATGACATTGCTTGCTACCATATCCATTGCAAAGCAAGGTTGAACCTAAGATTTTATTTTCCTGTTTTGCTCAGATATGAATGGAAGATTCACACAGAAAAAAGGAAAGTTGAATTACCATGACAAACCAAACACAAGACCTAAACCAGAATTACAAACCAGATGCAAAAACTGCAATAAAAGGTGCCTCAGTAGCCTTTATGGATATAGAAAAACCAATCTGCTACCTCTTATCAGAGAGAAATGTGCATTTGGCTTTACAAGCCAAAAATTAGTCGTAGCCCTTAGGTCAGTATATGATTTTTGCAAACAAAATGAAACCATAGAATTGGTTATTTGCAAGCAATTAGCTAACATTTAATAACTACTCAAAGTTTAAGAAAACAGGCCGAACCCAAGCAGTTGAAGGAGGAGGAAGCCATTTTGGGTGTGACATCTGCAAAGTCAATAGGTGCTTTCCTTAATGAATTTCGAAAAACATCTCAAAGCAAAATTACATTTCACATTCAGAGAATGGCAGCTGGGGGAAAAAAGGGAACTCATAGAAGCTGTGGAAAATGTGGTGTATTTGATGTCATCAAATCTTAGGAACAGCTTTTAAATTCTGAACAATTCTGGAGTGGGTGAAGAAAACGTTCAAGCACTCTGAGGGAAATCAGTTCTTATAAAGTGGACAATAATATCCGCATTTAACTTGTTGGTGCCACAGCCTTGTGCTATGATTGGCTGCCATCTGGGCTCCATCTGACAGCAGCAGATTGGTATTCTCTGCACACGTCCTCCCAATTCCTGTCGCCTCCGTGTGCTGTCCCTTACACACACACACACAATACATTGTTTACTCAAGGATAAACATTTCTGTATTGTACACAAGCAGCTTCTATGGTGTAATCATGCATCCACATTCAGGATCAATCTGCTATTAAAAGCACACATCTGGCTAATCTTTTCACAACTGTTTATAAAAAATATTTTTAATAGTATATACATTTTTTCATCTATATATGTTAGAAAGCTGTTTTGTTTGCTTTCCTTTATGCCCTGAATAATAATATCTTCAATGGTATATACATTTTTTCATCTATATATGTTAGAAAGCTGTTTTGTTTGCTTTCCTTTATGCCCTGAATAATAATATGTCATTATTGCATGTATAATCATTTTGCTTTCATGAAGGTAACTTTCTCTTAAGCAGGAGAGTTAAATAACTGCAATGGGAACTGTAAATGTGAGTAAGGGCAGAGCGAGGCAGGCTGACGTGTTAGCACTGCACAGAATTATTTTTCTTCAGGAGCAGTAATTTCGCAAGAAGGCTGTCAGCATCGGTACACAGACTAGAACTCCTACAGGATCAACAAGGACAGCACTGTCCTTACTTAAAAGAGCAGATGTTATTCCTCTCCATTTATTAAATGATTCAATATTGCGGTATGCCTGCAACTAATTAGTATGATCAACACAGCGCAGGGCAGGAACAAAAGCAGACCAGCCTCTGAGATGTGCTGATGTAAAAGCACACAGGAGTATACATTTTTAAACGCTGTCCTATAATTTATAACCATTACTTACTAATCCTTCCTTGATGGAATTTTCATTTCTAAGACTGAATTGAATGTCATTTCTGATTAGACCGGTCTCTGGGTATTAAAGCTGACCACCAGGTTTATTCACTTACTAGCAGTTAAATAATTTACTTTCTTTAAGAATGTCTTATACTGAACATTATAGAAAACAGAAGGTCAGTTACTGACAATTAAGAATGGCATGTGTGCATGTAAAAAGAACATATATGCATGGCAAAAGAGAGAGAGAAATATAGATATATTTGCTAAGTCATATACTTACCATTAGCACTGCAAAGTTACTGAAGTGTGTACTCTGAACGGTGGTAATATTGCCTGCAGAACTAATTATGTGGCACCCTTCTCCCCACCATCCTCCATGTCCATCTAGAAGGTCAAAATCCCAGAAGGCTGCAATGGGGTCTACACCCCGTGCAAAGTGCCTCAATCCTATAGTAAGAGGGCTGGTGAGGTTTCCAAAACTGCACCCATCTGCAAAAGCAACAAACTGAATCAGAGAGATGGAGTGGGAAACCCTTTCTTGATGAACGCTGCGTAAAGAGATCTGACAGACTAAACTATGAGGAAAAAAGCAATACACATGCATTCTCAATGGTCAAAATCAAAGGTAGTGCTCACATTCAGGAAAGTTTGCTATAGTATAAACAGTATAAATTGTATAAATCTGAACATTTGAGTCCCATAATGTGTCCAAATGATTTAATCATCTTTCACCAAGCAGATTTTTTTATGTTTCAGATTCTTCAGTTAAGATCAGTGTTACACTATTGCCCGTGTAACTGCAGAAATGGCTCAGTTTCATGGTACGATAAATGAGACAATTCTGCACTTTGAAAGTCACATTTAAACATTTTAAAAATGCTAACAGAAATGAGAGCACTATTCAGTATGAAATTAAATTAGTAAAATTGCCTGAGTGAATAATTAATCAAAAAAATGACTCACGAGCACATACAATATATCACATTTAGACAAAAGCCTTAAACAACACCTGTTTTACATCCATCGTATCAGGAAGTATACTGGTGAGTATTGATACATGCAACAGGGCACTATTCCCACTCCAAAAACCTTATTTTTTTCACTGTCTACGAGGTTGACATTGCAAATTTCATTTTAAGGAGTAAAACGAGGCTCTTTCCTATAGCACCATGCTTTAAGAAACAAGCATCTGTAACAATGCTGTCAACCAACAGTAGTCCAAAATTTGTATTCTAGTCATACTGCAAGTGCATTTCTTCATTCGGAGGATAATTCAAATAAAATCATGCAGATGGGAACAATTGCAAACATTTGTACTAAAGAGAGACTGTTTCCAGCCTCTCAGCACACTGTATACTCTACTCCTCTATTCTCTACATAATCAAGTATACTGTAGCTTTTAGATTAAAAGAAATAATGCATAACAGCTCCTCACCTATTTTAGCAAAAACAGCTGGTGTGGCAACCGTCCTACGTTTCCCATCATCTGCAAGATTTGATGAGTTTCCTGTGCTAGGAAAGAGTTTTCCATTCCGAAAGACAATAAACTGTAGCTTGCAAGTGGAGTTATCAACAGATTGCCAGGCTGAAGACTGAGAGAAGACAGACTGTGGCAAATGAACTGAAGCTACCGCTACAGCGTTCTGTACAATGAGAAAAAAAAAGAAACATTTAAAATGCAAATCACAACAGGGTTGCTTTCATGATGTTTTAAACTCCCCTACAAGAAATGTATGCTGCCTTCCTTCTCCACCAGGCTGGAAGCAACCAAAGAAGCACGAGCTGTAACCATGGGAATAGGATTGGTACAGTGCATATTAAAAGGGAAAATGTTTTGATTGAATGTGAGAGTCTATATGGTCAAGCTCCCTGCTGCAGAGGTGAGAATGGTTCTTACCGTGCCTGCTAGAGGGTCCATCAACACTGCAGATCTGATTTAAAGAGACAACCTCTACCAGGTTTTCTCCTTCACTTAAAACAGAATCAGACAACTTACATTAAAACGTTCCTCTGAAAGGGTACTTAAAGAGTACAAAAATAATTTTATTAATACAAAAATTACATCAGCAGAGAGTTGCAAGTGCAGTAAACAGCACATTTTGTGAATATGTTTTTCTTGCTTCATATAGGGAAAATCAGTTAACTCTGTGTTTAGTAACACAGATTAAAAAATATTACAAGCAGTAACGTAACAGAAGAAAAGAAGACGGCACTAGGAAAAAATGAATGAAGACTGTCAGATCACTGTAATGGCTTTGAGTTGTGAGTGTGTTATACACCCTTTTACAAGCAGATAATTCCCTTACAGCAGAGCTATAAAATACACCAAACAATGTCTTCTGAGGACTTCACTCATTAAGCATTTTTTCCTGCCAAAGTAGCAAACTAATCATTAAAGACGCAGATATTTACAAGAAAACAAAAATGATGAGCAATAGGGAAATAAACAGGGAGTCTGTCTTGAGCCTTGACATGAAAAGTGTATGTATTTAAAAACAAACAAACTACAAAATGTTCTAATTTGCATTTTTCCCAAGGGCAAAGTATAGCTTCTCTGCACATAATTTACATAGATTATCACATAATTTGCTCATAGCACATGTGCACTACCTCTTTGAGAAGTAAAACAATAATCTTCACAATCATGTAAACAAACATGACATTAATATGTGTCCATGTGCTGGGAGAAATACATGTGTGAGAGAGAAATGTACAACAGAGATCAGCAAACTAAAACAAGTCTGAGAAGCATCTAGTGATCTACAGGATAAATACGGGAGAAAAGAATCACTAGTCTGTGATGTCACTGCGATGCTTAAATAAACAGATAAAGGCTTCTGTTTTTCTCTTTATTGCCATGTATAATACCAAAGGTTTTGTGATTTTAACAATAAAAACATCAAAAAAATCCATTTTAAAATAAGTATTCAATCTAGGTGATGCCCCTTATTAAAAATACTCAGGAAAAAACAGAACAAACAGCTACAGGAGATTTCTCCATTAGATTTTAAAATTACTGTGAAGGCTCTAATTGGAATTAACTGAGCTAAACATCAAGCATTTGTCCTTAGATGGTTTCCACTGCCTAATTCACTAAGGCTGTCACAATATCACACACTTCTGAAAAAGACATGTTTTACTGTACGGTATCCCAAAATAGCTGTATATGCAGAACCTCTGAAGATATCATTTTGGCCATAAAATTGTAACCAATAAGTATGTACAGAAATTATTAGAAGTGTCATTTGTCCAACCCCAGACACTGTTGAGGACTTACCTGGAGATGGACAGAAGTGTAATAGAAGTTACAGTGTGATTAACTTTATATTTATATTGGATTTTTTATTATTATTCTGTGCTGGAAACAGCAACCACAATGACATACCGAATAACACTAATTACTTATTATACACAAAAAGAGAAAGCTAGAAGCATCTGAATAAGCTTATGATAATGAAAACAACAGCTAAAGGCACTGGGATAACAAAATAGTTCTATGACTTGACAAAAGCAGTCCTACACAAACCAGAGAAAAGAACAGGTTTATAGCATTTTTGCTAAGAGGGAAAATGGTCTAATTCATTGTGGTTCTCTAATTTCTTCTCCATTGAGACTTACTGATACCAAAGGGAAAAGGTGACAGTGTGGACGGAGCTTGGCTGTGGGGCTGGGGAGGTGCAGAGAAGAGGCCCCAGTTATCGGGGCGCAGGGAGCTGGGGTGCGGGTCTGGGGTGCACAGCTGGGGAAAGGCTGAAGTGATGTCCATCCCTCACCCTCACACTAGTGCCCTGTCTCTGCCACCTTCACAGCATAAAGGAAAGGTGCCAAACACAGTGTGATCTTATCCACAGACTGCAGCTTCGCCTCACAGGAGGGAAGTCCAACTGGGTGAAGAAAAGCTGTACACGGCCTACAGACGGTGTGGGGCGGACTGACGGCACGCCTTGGGCCCACTGAGCACACCTCACACAGGCAGCAACACAACGCCACATTTCTGGCAACAAAAAGACACATTTACAGAAACTGATTTTCTCAGTAGGCTTCAGGAAAATGTTTTTCCCTATTTATCTCCTCAAAATGTACCAAGAATATGAATACCCCCAGTGTTGACTATGTAATAATACTCACTAAATATTGTCCACAGTCACTTCCCAGCCTACAGTTTAATTGTGAATACTGCCCTATGGATATCTGTTGCTTCAAACAATTTCTCTGCAAGCAGTTTGGGGCGGGGGGAAGAGAAAAGGGACAGGGCTATTTCTTGACTGGACAAATGTACACGTAAAGTCAAAATACTCGCTACACATCAAATATTTACTTTATGTAGAAATTCCTCAAAATTAAACATCAAACTGTCTCCTAGAGCAACATGACTGCCAACAAGCTCCTGTGTTAGGGTATTAATAAAAAATGCACACATTGAGAGTGCTCACACATCCGCAATGCTGTTTAGAAAGATGAATAAATATTTGTGAACAATTTTTACATCTAAGATACGTGACAATCTTCTTGCAATAGTATTAGATATTATTCAAATGAGAGGGATGATCTGAGCACTCAGGCAATCCTTCTTATCGTGGTAGAGAATGGATGGAGCCTGACTGGAGCCTCAGTCTTGGATTCTGGTAATCTCATGTGTAGTGATGAATTAATCAGTTCACTGTTTTTGCCTCAGTTTCCCTTGTATTTGGTGAAATAAAAATGATGGCATTGCTTTTGCTGTCCAAGGGCTCCTGAGTACAGAGATGAAACACAATATAGGAACAGATTATTACTAATACTAGCAATGGTGACATCAAATTTCGAGTGAATTATTGTGTTTCAGATGTTTCAAAATCCACATAAATAAAGTCATTTTAAAAAATTTCCCTGGACACCATATCACGACGCCCCATAACTGACATTTCTGAGCATGCTAGTGGCAGCATCTTAGGAAGCTGCTCCACCTCTAAGGGGAGAAAGAGCACTAGAGACAGAACCACCATCCAATATCCTGCAGGAGAGCTGCAGCTTTGCAATGACACAGGTCAGCACTGGCATCTAATATTTTCCCTGGAAAAGCTTAGAGTCTGTGTCAGCAATTTACTAGTCAGGATTTAGACATTCTGTGAGTGTTTTCAAAACAATCCCTCCATGACTCCATTTCACTTTTAGTCCTATTAACTGGATTGTACTGGCATTCAAAAAGGAAATCCTGAACATATTGTAGTTTTTTCTAAGGAATATTCTTCTGCTGGAAAATACTGGTGTTTTAAAATGAAAACTATCCACACAGACTCACCCACTTGTGCATAAATGTGATAGAAATGATGCAAATTTCAAAAGCTCATGGTTGTCTTCCATGTCATCTGCCTAGATATTAAAAAGTCTGCTGTGTGACCCTGCAGCCAGGGCTTATCAGCACTAAACTGACTGAGGATTTTGTGGGAGGGCTCATAGGACTCCTGGCTCTGAAGACTTCTTGGAACCTGGGAAATTTTCCAAAAAGCCAAATGAAAGGTTGCTTTAAGCACTCTGAATCATAATTTGGAAACTATGGTTTTGTAAGTACTTTTGAAGTTTCATTTTGTTTCCATTTCAGAGGTATTTTTTCTGTGTGTGTAATTTTTCAAAATATCTGATGAGCAGAAACAGCACAAATAAATCCAAGTGGATCCCAAAAGTTTTAAATTTGAAACGAAACCTCATTCTAAAGAGGAAATGGTCCTCATGATATTGAGAGCTACAGACTCTTGACATTTTTGTAGCTCATGCATGTGTGACCCTTATTATAAATGTTTTAAGGGAAAAATGTAAGATTTAAAGCGAAGTTTTTCCCCAAGTGGTTTTATTCTGGTCAGCAGAAATCATTAGCATTATAATCAATGCCAGCATTTACAAGGAGTTTTTAAGTGTTTAGGAAAGACAGCCTCTTGCCTTAATTGCCTTTGTGATATGTTGGCCCTTCTACTTTAACCATTCTTTAAAGAGACCTGCTCCCATTTTGAACATTGCTTCCCCAGTATCTTGTTATATTTGTCTAAAATTTAGCATAATATTGAGAGACCATACCCACTATCAGACAATCATTATCAAGGATGATGCTTGGTGACTACTGTGGAGTGACATAATGCTAATTATTTTCAGTAGCTCTTCCTTACTTATGCTTTGATATTAGATTGATTTTGAGTTCAATCACAGTATTACTTTTTGAGATAATATACATTTCATCTAATTTTGAGTCCTCAGAACAGTCAGGTATATTTTTCCAGTTGGCAATTTCCTTAACTTAAATAACACCACCTTAACAAGAGATCAGAACAAAACTGGAGGAAAAAAAAAAAAGAAGAGTAAATGAAATCATCTGAACACCTGGAAGAGAAGTGGAAAAGCAGCTCCACTGCTTCCAAATTTTAAAGAATCTGGTGAGGTATTTCATAGATTCAGATGCAAGACACCACATACTATATTATTAAAGATACAAGGATGTTGCCAAAATAGGCACAAGCTATATAAAGCTACAGTAGCAGTAAAAAAAAGTAGAAACTAAGCTCTACAAATAACAGCCTGTATTACTAAATACGTAGTGACTGAGTTAACAGCATGGTCATCATAATAAAATCAAGCAAATAAATTGTTTATGCATATACAACAGATTTTATTTTGGCCCTCAAACAAGACAGCAGCTCCTTAGAAGCAACTTAAGATTTCAGTTTGGATTTATGTGAAAGGTTTGATTGCTAACATAACAAAAATGTGAAAATTTTTTTTTTCAGATGTCTCTCCTGGTAGATATTTAAATAACATTCCTTTGGAATTATCTCAGCACATGATATACAAGATAAGGACAGGCATTTGGGCCACCACTGTGAGGCTTTAGGTAGACTGTACATGAGTACTGATCTCTTTTTCTCATATGAAAAGTACCAATAAAAAACCTCCAAAATGTACACTCTCTTGGAAATTGCCAAATAAAATTTCTGTAAAAAAGATAGAAACAATGCCAGTTTGAAGAAAGATGGTTATACAAGACACATACTCCATATCAAACAATTTGACAGGTCCTAAAAGAGATAGGATTGTTTTTTTTTTCCAAATGGGAGAAGATGAAGCAAGCAAAGTAGGAGATCCCCCTCATATTAACAAATCTACATAACCTTGCTCCTGATTTGCCACAATGTAACTACCCTTTTTAGACTGATGTTTAAACACAAGTCTGGAAAGGCTCAGGGATGACTAGCAAGTGAAAAGCAAAATTTATATAGATTCCCAGAGAGAAATGAAGATATACCTCAAAAAAACGCAACATAAAATCACCTGGCTGTTCCAAGCATGCTGGGATTATTACGTGGTAAGGTCATCATGTAGTCATGCTGTGGTCCACACACATATCAATATCTGGAAAACTAAGTACGGAGCCCAAGATATATTTGTTCTAGCCAGGCATAAATGCTGTTTTAATGCATAATGAAAATACGACATCAACAAAAAATGCAGGCAAATTATATGAAAAGTTACAAACCCATCTAACGTGGGTTTAAAGTTCTCAGTAATTAATAATAAAGGTTTTCTACAGTCACGCTATAGACATGATAGATTTAGCAAATGGCATGGAAATTTTAGAAAAGCTGTTAATATAAAATAGTCTTGGAAAATCAGATTGTTAGTAACTCTTTTCTAATAAACATAAAAAATAAAAGTAGTCCCCACACCAGGATTCTGTAGTTCAAATTTGAAAACTTGCCAAACTCAGGAAATTCTTTGATAAAAGTTAACAGGACTTAAAAGATCAAGAAAAGATTAGCAGATCAAAAAGGGCAATGAGTATAATCAGAAAGTGTATGAAAAGGAAAAAAACTCACTGATCAGTGAAACAAAATAGTATTTTAGGTTTCAAGAAATGGATGGATACAGTGATAATTGCCAGAAACATTTTACATATTACAGTAAGTTCTTCAGATTTATATTAGAAAAAGAACAAGGCAAGAAGTATAGAAAGAATCAGGTAGAGATAAAACAAACTAGAAAAAATCAGGTAATACATTTTTTATTTAACGCCAATGAAAGTGTTGACATTTACATGGAGACAATGTTAGGATCAATAATGAGAACAAGAATACAAAAATTACCACGAATGTCAAGACCTGAATATCGTCCAGAACAAGAATACAAAACCTACCACGAATGTCAAGACCTGAATATCGTCCTACAAATCTTTGAAGGAACTGACACATGAAATCAAAGGAAAATTTGAGCAATGATGACTGCTCTGTAAAATGATCGACTGTTAGGGTAAATGAATGAACCAAGTCTGGCAGTATACATCGGTACAGACCTATGCACAAACTTTATTGCATAGTTCACAATATTACTCACAGCTGCTGCTGCCATATTGGTCTGCTCCTGTGTCCAAAGACATGCAGCTTTAACAAATTCAGAAGAGTTGATTGTTAAATTGCATGACAATGTGGTGTCCTTTAGGCACACTATGGCCTTCAGGCACTATATGGACCGCTCTGGCATTGTTCCTGTGTCCTGGTGTGATGCATTGAAGTTGTTTATGCATGCATGCATTATTCCTCCAAATCATAAGTCAGCATTTAGGACTTCATTATTAATGCATCCATGAAAATACAGTCAGAAAATGTAATACTTTTTCTCCAAGATAAGGCAAATATGTGGAACTCCACAAGCAACAACTGAACTGTTAACCTGACAGCATGAGGGAAAAGACAGGAAAAAAAATCAAAAATCAAAGAAAAAGGTAATAGAAAGGAAGAAAGGGCAGGTTTACTAAAGGTAGCGCCAGACCCACATGATAGTTTTCCTTGATAACTGTTTTTCTAGACAAGGCAATACAATTCACCTTATTTCTTTGGTCTTCAGTAAAATATTGGATGCTACATAGAAAACTGTTAGCTGAGTTGAGACATTGAGAATTAATAGGAAATAGTTTCAGCTAATACAATTATTTACTTTGAAAGGGGAAGATGGGCTGGAGTGAACATATCCAGTTTCTATGAAAATCAGTTTGGAGACTTCCAATTTTTATTTGATGACCTTGAAACAAAGAGGAATGTCCCCTAAGACAACGTTCAAAATTATGTTTTACAGATTTATGATGAGAACTTCTGTTACAAGCTGGTGAAAGAGACAACTTTGGAAAGCAACAGACAAGGAAAAGGCCATGAAAGCCGTGCCAGTGAAAGCACTGGTTGATCACAGAATGACTCAGAGTAACTATTATTTAACAATAAAAAAAAAAGACAAATACAGCCCAGAACATAGAAGATGACACAGTTCCATGGAAATAGTCTGATTTTAAAGGCCTTATCAGAAACACACTACATGATTTTTATCAACTGGGCTCTGGAAAAATCTGGCCATAATAGAATGGGATAGAGGATGGTTAATAGGGTCACCATTAGAATGAATTGTGGTGACTTCAAAGAAAGCCTTTGAAGCAACTCAAGTATCAGTTGAAACAGGTGATTCTGCAAAAGCCTCAGAGAACACAACGAATCTGCAGGCGACCCTAAGATTATTGCTCCAGTAGATACAATGTTAGAACAAGGATTAAGAACCACATTTGTAAATTATTTACTGCTGATAAATTGTTAGTATACTGTCCATCTATTCCAAAATCCCACATCAGCAATTTAATTTTAAAATTTCCAAGTTTTACCCAAGTTTTCACCTTTTATGGTAATGTATCTTTTGCCTAAATGCTGACAACAGAAAAAAACAGTTCAGGGTTTCTCGTTGCAAGCCGAGCAGAGTCTGTAATAGACTTGCCATAAGGCAGAAAGTTGTGCCAGAGAATGCATAAAATTAGTCTTCCTAGAATGTATGAATTCTTAAGGGTGGCTTGTGAGTTTTACACTGAAATTTAAGGGTTTTTTTGGGGAAAATCCTTGAAGTATTAAATTGTTTTGCCACACCCCAAAATTCAGACTCTAACTTTCCATTATTTTCCTCTGGACCTACAGAAACTCATTGTAGCTTCATTTTTAAAAAGGATGGCTTCTGGCAGAGCATGCTACAGGAAGACTCACCCTCTTAGGAGTTTGGTTCACTGGGACCTTCAGGGATACATTAGCTCCTAGAAATACTACGTTTTCCTCTGGGCAGCCTGGGAGGAAGGAGTATTTCTCCTTTTTATTTAGAAGCTCAGTTCATTTTCAGGCATTAAATATATGCGAGGTCTTTCTGGAAAGATGATAAGCATATTCAATTCTTTTTATTGCATTGATGAGACTGTGGTTTTAATTGTTGAAGGTGCACTTAGAGGATGGGAATATGCTACCTTGTTAGAATTTTTAAATATAAAGTCACAATAAATAATCTCGGGAGCTATCTAGGTGGAACATTCAGCTACGTAATTACAAAACTATCACCATGGATCTTAGGAAGTGTATCATAATCATCCAGAATACCTAACTAAGCAAATACCTTTTACAGCTCATTGACTACTGAATTCAATTATACTTAAGTATTACCAGTTCAGAAGAAGGAATCCTGTGCATTCTAGCTTTGGTATACTGGCATACATGAGATTTTTTTGCTGTGAACACTTTTAATTTATTTTTTGAAGGACGTGAATTGTGTTCATGTAGGCCTCATAAGCGTCTTACTTTCTGCATGGTCCATAGTTTAATAGCTATCATACATAAGAGACAATTAGGAATGGGAACAAAGAGAAGATTTCCCACTACTCGGACAATGCATTAACAAAGATTTCTCTAAATGAGCAGAAACACAATGTGATTTAAAGGATAACAGATAGCAGGTGGCTTATATGCATAAGAAAAAGCACTCTGTACTAAGCAAAATTTATAGGCATTTTAATAGAGTACAATACATACCATTAGGGATTTTACGATTTTTCTAAAGTCTTAGATAATTTGTGTGTATCCATTTATTGAATCCACAGTGATGCAACCGTTAGGTAATAGAGTAATTCAAAATGACTGAATATTGCAACTATTTAATCATACTAGATGATAGGATTTCTAGCATCTCTGATGTGGTATTCACACTTAGTTAAGCTAGATAAATATAAAGTTCATTTAGTAACATAAGTGGGAATGTAGTGAAAAAGATTAATTCAGAAATTTTTAATAAACTACTTAGATATAATTTTCCTGAGGCAAAGTGAGGTTCTACATTTCATATAACATTGAGAAGTCCAAGAATTAACTGTTTTTCTGGTGCTGTCTTTTTATAAAGATGACTGCAATGAAATGCTGACACTGCTGCTTGATGACAACTGAAACATTGTCCCTGTCTGATAATGAAGGAAAGCTGAAACTGCTGAAAATAATTTTAGCAATCTGGGTCTTTTAGGAACTCAATATTCTGCAGATTTTGAATGATTTGAATATTATCCTCAGGAATGATCCCTATTGCCTATAGCCATTAAACAACTCAGAGGCAGCATTACTCTTGCAAGCCATACCCTGGGCAAGGCACACGTTTCTACAAGTGGATGCGAGATCACTACATTCCTTGCTTTGCTATGTAGAGACAGTTAAGTATTTGAAAAAGAATGGTGGTAAGATTCCCTTTTTTTCAGTTCACATATGCACAACCACACTTTCCTTTACCCTATTACAAGACACAACTTCACTATCCTCACAATAGTCAAGAAAATACACCTTCTGAGGAGCAAATATGATTTCTTCTGTCCTACTGTTCCCAAACTCAGTTTTCCATTTTGAAAAACTGATATAGTTTGGTCTCCAACTCGCCAAGAAGTTAATTTGCTTCCTGAATTTCACTCACTCAGTTGATTTATTAGCTTCTACAGTAGAGTCAGAAAACCTGTTTTGTAAGAATAAAGGTAAAAAAAGTGAGTAAAGTGAGTATAGTTACACAGGGAAGAGAGAGGTTCTGAGTCACAGAAGTGTCTTCATATTTGGACGAAAGTATCCAAGGTCTCCAGACCCTTGAGTTACATGGTGGTAACGTGGAGGTATGATGGCAAGTGACATTTTAAGAGAATTCTTATAATTGAGATGTTGAATATGAAGAAGACAGGCACTCCGCTACTGCTAATCCCTGTAGTTGTCAGTAGGTGCTGCTCACCAAAGCTCCCCGACAAAATCCCATACCCTCCTCCGAGAGTCTTACACACATCTTCATGATTATGATGTCCCAAGTGCAGACACACACAAGATTTTGAGCTCAGTATGACGATCAAATGATAAAGTCAGAATTTCACCTTTAAAGTTCAGTTCTGGCCTGATGCCATGCTGAACACCGAGTTAGAGCAAAACCAAACATAGATTTGGTACATATGTTTTGGTGTGAAATAAGAGACAATAGTTATCAAAGGGATTTATCCAAGGCTACATTTAAATGAGCTAATTATCAGCGCTAGTATGCCACAGTGGTGATGTGAGCCTTTGCTTTTGTTTTTCTTGACAACCAGACAGAAGGGAAGAGAGGAAAGGAGTCCATCTGGAAAGTAAGTTGTCAACTTGTTAAAGAGTAGTACCCTTTTCCAAGCCAGTCTATTTTGTGGTTATAAATAGAAACTGGGTATTGTCCTGAGGAATAGTATACTCCCCCATTCCTTTTTTTTTAAAGAAACAGTATAAATTGTTCTTCTTGCAAGTAATGTATTTGCAGATACATTTTTCACCAACAATCTAGAGTCATGAGGAAGCTTTGAAAATGAAACATTGTGGGATGTGTACATAAGCACATTGTATATACAGTTCATGTGAAAATCTGTTGTTTTGGTTCAGCCAGAGAGCATTCAGAGCCAAATAGAACACTTTTACCTCCAGCTGAATCACATGTACTCTCATTGTCCTCATCATAAATTACTGGTTTATCTGGACAGACTCCTTAGCCCAGAACACATCTGCCCTAAAAAGTGCTTAGTGACAATTTATCTTGATTCATTCTAAGTGATTTGTTACAGAGTTATATGAACATCAAAAAAATTTGCTAGCATTATCCACAGTAAAATCCAATAACAACCACAAAGGAAGTGAGATCTGAGTAAACCTTCCATCAGACCATGTCTCCACCAACCTAGTGATTTACTTTATCAGTCCTGTCAGTTGAAGGTTAGAAGAAACCTATGTCTTATTTCTTAACATTTCACAGATGCTAAGAAACCACCTAGGCATATGTGCAAATTTTCCTTTGTTACTGCAAAAATAATCACTTGCCAAAGTCAATGTTAAGCATTTCATCTCTAAAAGCTGACTGAATTAAAATCTTAATTCTCTAGTAAAATCACTTTTTGTAGCTCAGCTGCTGCAAAACAGTTATGACATTCTGATTAAGGTTTTAAAATACTAACATATATTATCAGTTCTTGTCATCGGGCATCACTACATGAAAACTCATAGTTTATACTGGGTGAGGATAGTGGTGTATTTCTGAGGCAGTATGCATTGTATTGCTCTCACTCAAGCGAGCACCTTCGAGTTGAGATGCCAGAGAAGGTCACTTCTTGAATAGTGCATGAACATAACTGAGGTCTTAACTAACCCCAGGAGAGCATCCTCTCATTCCCATTCAGTGACTGCTGAGAATGATGATTCCTAATATAATATGATATAATAGATTTCTAATATAATAGATTCCTTTAAATACTCTGATAGGTGCTAACCTAGCTAAAGTTAGATGGGATGAAACTCTTATAGTAATAAATGAAGACTGAGGACTAAGGACTTACATCAGTTTTCTCTTCACATTTCTTAGGTGAAGCAAAAGGGAATAACAATACTCTTCCTAATTCTTCCAAATGCAAAGCTGCTTTCAGTTTGCCTTGTACTACAGGAGCGGATGGAGAAGCATAGCTTTTGTGTTTGGCTCATGGCTTTTGAATTAATACAAGTTTTCAAGTATTAGTGCTGCAGGGCCTGTATACTGAAAAAGCAACAGCAACATGTTCATTAAAAGTAGTGGTCTGTATGTGTTCGTTTTTTAAAATCTTCTAAGTTAGTTACATAAGCAGTAACTTTGCAATTTAATCAGTAGAAAATGAATTATCTTACATTGTTATATGTAAGCATTTGCAACAGTTTGAATATTTTTGGTTTTCCTCTCTTGCTCTACTGATTTTCTAATCTTTTTCAGTAAAGGTCAATTCTTCTCACCTCAGTATATTTAATGTGCTCACAAATTTCTACCAAAGGCCTTTATTCTAAAAAGCTTCATTTTATCAGTCAGACACATCAACAGTGTGTATAATTCAGACTTTCTCAAGGGCTTGCACTGCCAACTTTGACTGATTTCAAGTGTGTTACTATTCTTGCTGAATCACTTCCAATCTCGTATTTAACTGATATGCTTTTATTTTAGGCAGTAGCAATGTTCATTTTCTAACATAAAAACTTAATATGTTCACCATTTCACTATCTTTTTGTTCTGGGCATCCCAGCTTTACTTTCTGCATTAAATTGGATGGGAGTACTTTGCTGAATCCTGCACATGCATTTCTGGACTCTTAGTAAAGCTACTGCCAGATGCTGATATGAGTACCTGAGTGTATGAATTAATTATTTAGGAGTGAGGATCTGGAAGAAACGTGCTCAAGGAGGGAAAGGAAAAGAAAATCAATACAGAAAAAAAATTAAGTCTCTCATGCCAACTGAAGGACTAACATCATGTATGAAATTAATAACTGACATTATTAGCTGAAAGACAGTGTATTTGAGAAAAGCTGGCAAAGTCCTAAACTGTCTGTCTCAGCAATGAGAAAGACTTAGCTTCTTTATCATCAGGAATTCTGAGTCCTGGAAGCTCTGTATATCTCCAATGATATGAAAACACTGCTTCCAAGGGCACAGGCTCTGCTAAAAACTATTCTCCTTTTTGTCTAATTGTTGTCTAACATACAAAGTATTTTTACAGCAAGTATGAGGGCCTAGATAAAACTAGAAAAGACTAATTACCAAACTAAAGAATAGATTTTGATCCTACTTCCCCAACTACAAATAGACTTACTGTATTTTATTTCTTTCATACACATCACCTGAAAAAGCAAAGGTTTTCTCTTGAAAAAAGCATTAAGTAAATGTCTCAACTTTAACAAAATGAAATAACTTCAGTTAATGTCCAGTTTTCTTCCATACACAGACACAAAAAAAATTGATTGGCCACTTTGTGCTCTTCTACGATTCTAAATTTTTATATTCCCACATTTCTTCAATAGCTCTACATTAAAAATGCAGTAACAAATACATTCCTAAGAAAAAAAAAAACAAATTCACTAGTTATAAATATCTTACAGTCTGTCTCTTAATTTTATCACCTTGTTGGGGCACTTTGAGGGACACAACAAAAACATATTCTCTGTATAGTTTTGATGTCCTCTAGCTTTTTAGACTTTTTCCTTAATGTTTCTGTTCAGAAGCAATAAGCCAAAAATGATGCACTCTGCATGTCTGAACAACAGCATTTTCTTGCTTTGTAACCTTGATATGGAGAATGCAAGATACTTGTACTTGCTAAGCCATGGTCTATTCAGCATCATTGTGTGAGCATTACTCACCAAATGGAATTAAAAACTGCACTACAGTTACCATGACAACCAGCTGTCTCCCACATACAGCATCAGTTTGAATTCGTGCAGATCATTCAAACAATGATTTAAGTCAACAAATTCAGTATTACCCTGAGGTAAAAATCTGGTTTAAGAACAAATAAATATTCTCAGTTTCATAATAGTACTTAGCTCAATACATTAATTCTAAGTATGTTTTGGGAGACCTTCAGAGAGGTGCAGTGACTTTTCTTAGAAATGAAAGGTGAATGGTGATTTTCTGGTCAATACACAGTCGAGGACCACTGAAACACTGAAAATAGTCTGAAACTTGGAAGACAATTTCTGGGCTGGAAAATTCTAAATTAAGTTCATTTACTAATAAACTTTCAGGGTTTTGTTTGTTTGTTTTGTCTTTAATAATCAATTTACATGCAAAGAGAAGGCCCAGTTGCTTTAGAAACAGCTGAGATACAGAGAGGGAAGAGCAGTATAACAAATTTATATTATATTTACAGTCTCTGGTGAAACATCATACAATTGCATGTCTGGTCATCCATATAAAGCAGCTACCTGGCAGTTCTCTGATCCTTTTGAGTACTGATCATGCTTTCAGTAGAGAACGGTGGGTTTTGATTATCATTGCATAACTTGGCAATGATGGCCAGGTCTGCTTGCAGAAGAGCAGGATAGATTGTTGTGAAGGGAGGGAAAACAAGAACCTCCATAACAACATAAACCCCACATATTAGTTGTGTATTTATTTATTGAGTGTGGGGAGAGAAAGAGGGAAGTAAATGCTGAAAAAAATTTAAATAGAGCCCATATTTACTAAAAAACCTGTTAATGTTACATACTGTAAGTATTAATGATACATCCTGCACACACTCATTTTTCTGGAAGCAAGTGCCACAACTAAACCTTACTGCAGATTTCCCATGAGGTATATGGTATAGCACTTGTTGCATCACAGAACTTAAAACATGTCAGAAAAGAAAACTGGACAAATAAGCGTAATGCATTTAAAATTAAAACATTCAGAGGACATAAGGAATCTGATGCTATTAGAAGTAGTTTTCATCTGTAATTAAGAGTTATTGAATCATAACCCTGAGGAAAATACATAATAAAAAAAAGTTTTAGCTTGAATATAATGCTTTCAGTTTTTAAATAATTTTGTTTGCATGGGAATGCTGGTCAGAAGACAAAGATAGAAAAATAAGTATAATCATAGAATCATATCTAAAAGATGGAGGAAGGAAGTAGCACAGAAATGCATTCAGTGCTGGATCACTGTGGACACATTTGTTGTCAGTGACAGGCAATGTGAAATCAAGCACAAACTGAAATCAAACCCTTCTTTAAGGTTACACTAAACTGAACTGACAGGAACAATACATGCAAGAAAGAAAAAGAAATTGATTTCTATATAACACTTTGATCCTTAACAATGGGAGACCACAATGTTCAAATGTAAAAAGAGAAGAATTCAAGGTAGAAAGCAAGAGAAGGAATAAAATATAGCCTGGGGCTCCAAAACCACAAACCCAGACAGGAACAAAATTTTTGCCCACAAAATGGCTGCACAATCAAAGTGAAATGACAATGGGAAAGCAAATATGATTGTTACTGGAATTTAACAGATCCATAACAATCTATTAAGTCCCAGAGTGAGCTGCAAAGTAATATCATAAAATTAAATAAAATACAAATTAAAAGGAAATCAAGATGACAATATAAGCAGACGTGAATCATTTTGCCCTGAGGCTGAGCCTATGCCCTTGTGCTAAAGATGTCTTAATGGGGTTAAAGTAGCATTGCTACCAAATAATGGATGTTTTCTATTCCATTTCAAAAAAGTATTCACAGCACCATTAAAAAAAATGATGATGATTATTTATTCTAAAGCTAGGCAAAAGGTCTTTCAGATAGCAATTTAACAAAAAAGTACAGTCTCGCCATTGTGTTCCTCGCAATGGTGAGTCCTCTAAAATAGGACTCACCAAACTTTTTGAATAAGCTTGCCAAATCCATGCTTCTTGGAACTGTAGACCTATGGGTGTGTCTGCATTAACCTTTTAGATTAGCTTTGGAACACTGGTCTGATATTCAGGAATTATTTTCATCCTGTCATATTCCTATCTGAATGCCAATTCTCAGACCAATTTCCCCATGGGATATCCGTTGTCAGGCATTCACAAAGTGCCCTCACAGTGCACAATGTGGATTTCATTTGTTTCTGGGGCCCAAATGACCTCCAGCAACCCTTGCTAACCCAGCAGCTGAAGATACTTGTGATGACTTGAGTTTTTGTCTTCACTCTATGCCTAACTAATTCCTAACTAATGTTATGGCAGTTTCCGCAAGCAGAGATTTGAATAATCCTCTTATCTACAGAGCTTGGCATTCCCTCTCAGAATATATCACTATTTGCACTACTGATTCACTGCTGAAGGTAGACAGAACGCCTCAATTCTACTGTCAGTCTCATAGTCCTTAAAAACAGTAACCTTTTTAATGTTTTAAAGAATGTATTTACTTGGTCACATTTTAATCTTATCCTGAAATATACTTTCATCTGAAGCAAGAAAATGGCAATAATTTAAAAATGTATGTTTTGAAAGAAGTTGTGATGTCTGGCTAGTTAGTGGATTGAATCAATGAACTGAGTAAACAAAAAAATAGTTATTTTAATAGTAATAAAAATATTTAAAATATAATATTTAAAATTATTTCTTTTATTCTGACCAGTTAACCTTCTTCACAGATATATATAAAGGATTTGATACAATTTCAGTTGGGACTTCCACTCATACAGTGAATATAAGATTTTCTGTTATTGAGATAATAAAAAATATTTTTAAGACTTGGCTGAATGAAGCAATTAAGGCAATTCAGACTCTGTGTTTTAGATAGGCGAATACATAATGAACTGAGAGTTCCTGAGAGTAGTCCATAATTCTCTAAGGTGGAGGGAAGTGGACAGTAAAATTGAGTCTGCAGGAAAGAATTGTTGTATGTACCAATTTGAATATATAAAGCAAAACTTCTGCACTTATTAGCTGTGCATTTCACAGATGGCTTGGAACAGAAGTTATAAAGGGCTGAAAAGTTTTTTTTTCTACTTTTGTATCATTTTTTCATTCATTCATGAAGAAGCATCAGAATTTGTCCCCTTTTCAAAAGCTTAACCAGTGTTTACAATCTAATATTGCTCACAGTGCCCTTCTGCTACTTAACGTATTTCTTAATATTTCTATTGGTTAACATAAAATCCCCACCATGATGTAAAACACTTGCTCAATGCAGCTCAGAAACACTTGCTCCATAGCTTGCTGTCTTGCAGTGATTCTCTCCAAATAAAGGTGCTACAACAAATGAGGAAAAATCATAGAATCATAAAATGGTTTGGGTTGGAAGGGATCTTAGAGATCATTCAGTTCCAACCCCCCTGCCCTGGGCAGGGACACCTCCCACCAGACCAGGTTGCTCAAAGCCCCATCAAGCCTGGTTTTGAACACCTCCAGGGATGGGGCAGCCACAATTTCCTTGGGCAACCTGTTCCAGTGTCTCACCACCCTCACAATGAAGAACTCTTCCTAATATCTAAACTAAATCTCCCTTCTTTCAATTTAAAACCATTACCCCTTGTCCTATCACTCCCCTCCCTGGTAAAGAGTCCCTCCCCAGCTCTCCTGTAACCCCCTTCAGGTACTGGAAGGCCTCTATAACGTCTCCCCGGAGCCTTCTGTTCTCTGAACAACTCCAACTCTCTCAGCTTGTCTTCATAAGAAAGGTGCTCTCTTCTCCTGGAATGAGGAATTCCATCCATCACTGATTTTTCTCAAATATATTTTCTCTTTTTCTACAATTGAAATAATGCCAAACCTGCAATACTATAGCTGGTGTACTCAGGTTTTATTTCTGAAGCACTAAAAAGCATTAATATCCAAGACCTTTCCTTTTTATGAAAGAAGAAGTGAAAGTCTCAAACCAGTGAAAACATTTTATGAAATCTATGGCCTGATTATGCAATGGGGCAAGAACCCACTGTTGTACTTCTACAATGATCCTTTGCAAACCAAACATCTATCTACTGGGCAACAAGTAATATTTTAGACTTTTAAGACTGCATTATGGTCTTCAGGCCTAAAGAATTTAAAAAACAATGTGCTTCTCATTAATGTAGTTACTATATTATTCTGAGTTATTTAATTATATTACTTGAAAAAGATTAATCTTTTCAAATTCTTCAGTATATACATGATTGTATTTCTACTAAGACTGATTTCCATAATCATGTGTATAGGTACAATTTCTACCAGTACTTATAATTTCATAGTACTTATTACAATAATTTTGACAGCTGCATTAAACTTTATGCTTTCTTTTCAGACAATATTGCTTCCTTGGAAGCAATTCAATGAATAAAACAATTGGTTATGAAGCTAATACAGCATTATTTAAGAACAGACTTCTTCACCTGAAATTTTAAAAAAATGCTACATGTAAAGCTCTACTCTATCACTTAAAAAGGTAACATTTGTGTAACAGCATATTAAGTAAAAAATTGAAAGTTTAACAATAAAAAACCTGGAAATAGCCATTTTTTATTGTAAAAAAACCTCTTAGAATAGTTGGAAAATTACTTTTTCATACACTCAGTTAAAAAAGCAACAGAGAAAATATCCAAGGCATATTTGTGTATAAGGCATATGCAATATACATATTACAGTAACTTGATACTGTGCTGAAAACATACCATAAACTTAAGTTAAATAATACAGCTGGACTTGCACCAAGCAAAAGCATCAGCTAGACGTAAGTCCAGGAGAGTCTTATTCACAAAAAACTTTAATTTTGCAGTTTGCTGTATAACACACACCCTTTCCATTGGGTGTGAAGGAGAGTTAGCAATTTCACACTGTGAACATCAATTATCACTTGCCTGTGACAGTGTGTACTTTGTGGAAACAATATAATCTAAAAACCACAACAGAATGCAGTTAATATCTGCCCATTGTTTTAAAGAAAGAAAAAACACGTACTGTTCACTCAGGAAATACTAATAAATGGCACCTATACAATATTAACAGCTGAAGAAAGAATGTGGCAGATCATCAGCCACTGAAGTCTACACTGCTATGCTAATTTACAGTAGTTAAGGATTTGCTGCAGTCTCTTTTCTGCTTCTCAGTGAACATACAGGTGTTCATAAAAATACTGCAGCATTTCAAATCCAGACTCTCTATTTTCACTTGCTGTAATTCCCAGGAACAAGTTGGATCACTTATCCTAAACACTGAGGGTCTTTCCTGCTTAATTAATGAGCAACTTCCACTGGTATTGAAACAGGCAGAAGCACTGAGTGTAGGCCAAAGTTTGTGTAAGCTAGAATCATTTATTGTTAAAAACCAAATTTCTTTACTTTGGCAAAACAGTGATGGAGAGGATGGCTATAGGGATTATGACAGGCTAGAGAACAGATTTATTATATACATTTCAGCCCAGAAGAGCCTCCAGTGTGCAGAAGAGCCTCCAGTGTGCACCCTTTTGCTCATATGGTAAATGACCGATTCATTTTGTTGTCTCTATTCAGCAGTAAATAACCTTACATACACTGCAAGGTAAGGCAGATATCCAGAAAGTCATGGTTTTGTGCAGATGTTTAAGTTTGCCTCATAGTAACCAGGTGTCAGAGTCACACCATGGGCAGATGGAACAAAGCTGGAGCCTATGCTTCTCCTCGGTACTGCGGTGGGGTACAAAATGTCTCTGATGAGAAATGCACTTGCATTTGAATTTTTTTTTCCACAGATCTAAAAAGGTTGTAATTGTCATATAAATACCGTCTATCATATTTGATCCACACGTTGGCCCTGCTAGCCTGTAAACTGTCATTACATCAGTTCTTTGCAGATCACACCAATGCAAGTCCAGAATTACAGAGGTTCAGCCCCCACCGTAAGCTGCTGAGACCCCCGTCCTTTAGCTCCCGCAAACCAAACAACTGAAATCCAGCCCCCCAAACTCTGAATTAAATGGAAAGTTAAAACCCACAATTTTGAAGTCCTTTCTTAAAACCTATGATCCAGACAACAAACTATACAGTTTACTAGCTCTTTAACAATGGACCGGTCTAAAGGGAAAACTGTTCCTGTACTTATATATTGTCTCAAATATTCTGATTTTCTGAAAATATGAATCAAAGAATTATCATTTTCATAGGGACACACAATATTGAAGCTCATGGGGTAGATGTCAGAGTAGAACTTTGCCTACTGCTCTGTTAGAGTATTTAATGTGGTGCATGGAGGATTATATGACAAAATATAAAAGAGAGGGATCGTCTCTAAGGAAACACCATGGTCTACTTCATCAGTAATGGATAGCTCAGAAATGAACTATCTAAATGTTACAAGGCAGGCCAGTAATATAATAATTTGAAACTAATGCCTGCATAACCAAAATGGAACTATAAAAAGGTTCACACAAAATGCCTGGGAGATTTTACCAGCCATAACCACCGTAGAAGTGATTAAAACTTTAATTGTTCTTTGGCCCTACAGTGCATAAAGTCCCCAAAGTTCTTTTCACTACTGTTTCAAGAATTAGAAGTAAACTGTCATAGCATAATTTTTACAGATGACAATTTCACACATTTAGTACATTCTTAGTAACTGACTAACTAATTTCAGCTTTAAATTATGAGTATTTGGAGTGAAATTCCACTTTAAAAAAAAGAACTGCACTAAAATGGCATTGTTTTAATCAACAGCTTGACCTTAATCATGTTTATTCAGGATGCAATTTCTTAGTTAGGTACCAAGGCCTTATTTCTGATTTCGTATTTTCACAGCACAGCAAGAGACAAAGTAAACTGGCTTCTGCTTCTCCTTCTGCATCACCAGGCTTGTACAGTAGTGTCAAATCAGTTGAAACTACAAAACAACCATTTAAGACAGCAGCATCAGTAGTGGCCTAATCTGCGCTGTTAAAAAAAATTGGTTTTGAATTAAATATACAAACTGAAACTTTAAAGTCCTCCATTACTGGTAATCATAGAATGATAAGGGGTTGGAATACACCTCTGGAGATCATCTAGTCCAACCCTTCTACCAGAGCAGGGTCACCCAGAGGACGTTGCACAGGAACTTGTCCAGGCGGGGTCTGAATGAGTCCAGAGTTCCAGGGTTCTGCCAGCCTCACAGGAGAGAAGTTCCTCCTCATGTTTAGATGGAACTTCCTATGTTCAAGTTTGTCCCTGTTATCTCTTGTCCCGTCACTGGGCACTACCACCACTGGCCCCATCTTCCTGACACCCACCCTTGAAGTATTTGTAAGCATTGATTAGATCCCCCCTCAGCCTTCTCTTCTCCAGAATAAAAAGACCCAAGTCCCTCAGCCTTTCCTCATCAGAGAGATGTTCTAGGCCCCTAGTCATCTTTGTAACCCTCTGCTGTCCCCTCTCCAGCAGTTCCCTGTCCTTCTTCAACTGGGGAGCCCAGAACTGGTCCCAGTGCTCCAGATGGGGCCTCCCCAGGGCAGAGCAGAGGGGCAGGATGACCTCCCTCCACCTGCTGCTCACACTCTTCCTGGTGATGACCTCCCTCCACCTGCTGGCCACACTCTTCTTGATGCACCCCAGTATACCATTGGCCTTCCTGGCCACAAGGGCCCATTGCTGGCTCATGGGCATCCTGTTGTCCACCAGGACTCCCAGGTCTTTTTCCTCAGAGCTGCTCTCCAGCAGGTCACCCTCATCCTGTCCTGGTGCAGAGAGTTATTCCTCCCCAGGTGCAGCACCCTGCACTTGCCCTTGTTCAATTTCATCAGGTTCCTCTCTGCCCAACTCTCCAGCCTGTCCAGGTCTCACTGTATGGTGACACAGCCTTCTGGTGTGTCAGCCATTCCTCCCAGTTTTGTGTCATCAGTGAACTTGCTGAGGATACACTCCATCCCTTCATCCAGGTCATTGATGAGTATATTGAACAGGACTGGACTCAGTACTGACCCCTGGGGGAACCCACTTGTTACAGACCTCCAACTGGACTCTGTGCCACTGATCACGATACTCTGAGCTCTGTCCTTCAGTCAGTTTTCAATCCACTTCAGTGCCCATTCATCTAACCCAGACTTCCTAAACTTACCTATGAGGATGCTGTGGGAGACTGTGTCAAAAGCCTTGCTGAAGTCAAGACAGACAACATCCACCGCCCTCCCCTCATCTATCCATCCAGTCATGCCCTCGCAGAAGGCTATCAGGTTAGTCAGACATGATTTCTCCTTGGTAAATCCGTGTTGACTACATCTGATCACTTTCTTTTCCTCCACATGCTTTGAGATGATGCCCAAACTGAGGCGTTCCATCATCTTTCCAGGGATGGAGGTGAGGCTGATTGGCCTGTAGTTTCCTGGGTCGTCCTTCTTGCCCTTTTTGAAGACTGGGATGACACTGGCTTTCCTCCAGTCCTCAGGCACGTCGCCTGTTCTCCAGGACCTTCCAAAGATGATGGAGAGTTGCGGCAACAAAGGGCACGGACTAAGCCAGGGGTTGAAGCGAAGACCTTTAATGTTCCATTTTTGCAGCGTATATATTTTCTATCTTTTGATCACGCACTGTGCTCTCTACACAGATAGGTTGTGGGTGAATGTCCACACGCTGTTGTGAGCAACACAATTGGCTACATACAAGTGTTCACGCGCTTAGGCTAACCAATCATTACTATCTGCTTCGCTACCTTGCTATCTGTTTTTCCTGCTGCTTTGCTAGATTTCACAAAACACAGATAATACCATATAAAGACATCGCTTTGCTGTTCCCATGGCTTCTTTCCCACCAATACAAGAACATCTGTTGATCCCCCCTGGATCAAAAGGATCCTCAGAATGATCATCTGGGTCTTGACATGGAAGGGCGACAGGAGGGGCAGTTGCATTACTGCAGCTTGCTGCTGAGGCACTTTTGGCACTACCCTTCGCTTGCTTAACAGTCTCCTTATTCTGAATTACCTCAAGGATCTGTCTCCATGGAGTTAAGAGCTCCCCTGCTAACTTATCTGAATGCGTGGCTCTGCCCCAGAGTTTCACACCTGCTTCATCCCGTACCTCTTTCGTAAATATAGTTGTAGCGTTCACTCCTTCACAACTCACAGATACCCATTTTAAAATTTTTTTTCAAGGTTTGAGGATTATGGCTACATTATGCTTCTGCAATAATTCCTCCATTAATCTTAGGACTGATTCCTCCTCATTAAAGGTGTTCCCCACGGCTCACCTCACTCAACCTGAGATGATTGTGCCAGCTTCTGCTTCTTTCAGCAGCTACTCAGTTCCGTGGGGCTTGCCGCCAGCCAGTCTCCTTGACTCGGTTATTTGCTCCTCACACGGGGCACCAATACAATTGGCTACATACAGTCACGTGCCCAGGCTAACCAATCATTACTATCTGCTTCGCTACCTTGCTCTCTGTTTCTCACACTGCTTTGCTAGATTTCGCAACACACAGATAATACCATATAAAGACATTGTTTTACTGTCCCCACGGCTCCCTTCCCACCAACACAAGAACATCTGTTGAACTCCCACAGAGCAACGCATCCCCGACTTCTCCATCCTCCACAGAGAGTGGCCCAGCAATGACTTCTGCTAGCTCCCTCAGCACTTGTGGGTGTCTCCCATCAGGACCCATGGACCTGCAAATATCCAGTTTACTTAACTGTTCTCTGACTTGATCTTGCTCAACCAAGGCAAAGTCTTCCTTCCTACAGACTTTCTCTGTTACCTCCACGGGCTGGCCTGAGCAGTAAAGACTGAAGTAAAGAAGGCATTCAGCAACTCTGCCTTCTCTGCATCCTCTGTCACCACAGCTCCTGTCTCATTCAACAGTGGTCCCACATTTTTTCTAGTTTTCCTGTTGCCTTCAATATACTTGAAGAAACCCCTCCTTTTGACCTTGATGTCCCTTGCCAGGTTTAATTCCAAGGTGGCCTTGGGTTTCCTCGATTCATTCCTGCATACTCTGAAGACAGTCTTGTAATCTTCCTAAGTGATCAGTCCTTCTTCCACGTACTGTAGTGGCTTAGTCCAGAAGAAAGCTTAACCATTGGTACAGATTGAGAGTGCTGTAGAAGAACACATTAACTGGTCCTTATTCTTCTAAAGAGTAGCTAATATATCTGAAGACTGGGATGAGCTAAAACAACAGAACTGGAAAAAGGACACGCAGAAGACAGAAGCCAAGCTAGGCAAAGTTCCTGGAGAAAATGAGAGCTAGGAATAGACAAAGTATATTCAATTACATTCTTTTGCCGAATTAATTTTCATATTGTCCCCCATATCTCTTCCATCTCTCTGCTGCACTCAGTGATAGGTTCTGTAACTGATATATTGCATACTGGTTTTATAGCTGCCAGGAAAGATAGTGATTATAGTGTGCACAATTGTCTTAAATCTCAAATCCAAGATTTAGCATGACTAAATTTTACTATAAATGTTAGCTACATTATTCTCTTTATTTTTAACCACATCAAACATTTTTACACGTCTGTAGCTTAGGAATAATGCTACTTTGGCATAAGGAAAATTACAACTATTTCTCTTTCTTGTCTTATATTTGTGAGGTGCATTTAAGGTCTAACAAATTTATATAGTGATTTTACTATAAGAATCATAGAAGAAGGAAGCCCAGATACACTGAAGTGCACAAGAATTTTACTTCATTGAGACTATTATTTCATCGATTCTTCTTCTGTTTCTTAAGGTTTAAAAGCACCATTGCATAACTAGCTTTCTTCTAAACTGGGTTCAAAACCAGATAGCTCATGCTTCAGATTTTAATTATCAGTGAGAAACATGTCTTTATTGTGTTCAATGATAATTTGGTATGAAAGTACTGGGAAATCATTCACTCGTATGTAAAATAATTTTTTTTTTCTGAAGATTCTGAATGCCTCTGAGGGTCTGATAAAAGGTAAACTTGAGCTATGTTCCCCTCAACAGTTTCAGTTCTTGCATTGTTTATTCCAGACTACTTAAGGGTTATAGGCCTGATATGGACATTAAAATAAATGAGATTTTTAAAGCAGTTATAAATAAGTAAACTGTGCCTTGGGGAAAATTATCCTGCTTGTACAAATGAATTTTTTTTTTTTCAAATTGACATTTTATAGTGTTCCCTTTCTAGGAATTTAAAAAAATGTTATGAAACATACAAAATTCAAGATCAGGAAAACAATGGCAGAGTGAAAAATCAGGTCTGAATCTTCCATCAAACCCAGTTATTAGTTCCATGAAATAAATATGGTATTTCTTAAGAAAAATCAGAATGTGCACACAAAGTTAATAGTAGAAACCTTCAAAGAGCATTATGTTCTATTACGCATCTGATCAGTCATTAGTATCCAAGGATTCTTAATTATACTGAAGCGCAGTTAAAATGGGTATTTGGAGAAGTTCAATTGCTTTCATTTTATCTGGTAAATTTTGGACAAAAACGAAATTGTAAGCTGCAGTTGTATACCTTGTTTATGAGAAAATCTAAATTGATGGGCAATCCACACCCACATGGTTTTCTGCTACTTAAAAAACTTAAAACACTATTAGAACAAATTCTATTTAAGGCCCAGTTGAGTTCTTTGTGAGCTGCAACTTGACTTTGTATCAGTTTACTCATGCATTTACATCATCCCAAATTAGTGGGCATACATTGGATTGAAAGCTTTGCAGATGCAGATTTGGACCTATATTTATACCATGATTTGAATTTATCCAATAGTCTGTATGAAATATGCAGTAAGTTGTGTTGGCAACTGACACTTTCTAGGGTACTAAGCTGACTACATCTGGGTCAGAAAGAATCATCTATGTGACTTAATTAGGTCTTTCTTTATGTGATATTCTTTTCACATGAGTTGCTTTCTTGGGAATTACAAAATGAAAACTGGATGCCATCAAACTTTTTTGTTTCTATTTCTTTTGATGTTATTTACATGATTTTTTTTTATTTTTAGTATAGTTCCTATGTTATCTATTTGAACTGTTAGTTACACGTATAATCAGTCTATGCACACATTGTCATTTTCATGAAGCATTCATAATTAAAGTATTCCTTAATTGTCTAAGAGATAATGGTTAATTTTAATTAGGCATCAAGTAGATAGCCTGCTATTTGCTTGGCCAGTTATCCTCTGCCTATGCCCATCTGAAGACAAAAGATCTCATTTCTGATTGAATCTCCATATCATATGGTAAAAATCAGAGAAAAATGAGAGGACAACAAATAAAGACAATCAGATTCCAAATTTTTCCAACTTAGTGCTGTCAGTATGATACTATGTAACTAGCAAGCATTAAAATACCTAGCTGTGATACTACATAATTCCTAACAAACTCAAGCAGGCCTGCAAACATGTAGTATTTAAAAAGACCAAGAATCTGCTGTATGTAGTCTTGATTACAGTGAGTTTAGGAAGAATCTTGAGTGTGATACTCCCTCACAGAAGAACCATATGACATATTTAAGTATAAACAGGAGTAGTAAAGAAAGCTGAGGATAGAAATGTTAGTTGCACAAAATAGAATTGCACAACAGAGAAGTACTGGCACGCACCCAGTAAAACCATCCTGGTCCTGACAATGCTTCAGTCAATCATGATGTAAAACAAACAGGACAATTAATTGTAGGCAGCTGGTATGCAATGTGAGTGAACCAACCCAAAGGTTTCTGCCTGTCATATTACAGCAAAAGTCAATCCAGTGTATGAATGGTGTTAACAGGCACTTGCAGACCTTGTGATACATCCTTCCTCATTGGTACCACGGGCAGGTGCAGGAAGTGGTGGAACTGATACAGTCTTGGACATTTGTGAGGCAACATCAGTAGAAAATGCAAGATGGTATGGGAAAGGTTTAACCTAAATTTTCACTTTGGGAATGCAGGTGCAAGTCACAAGAAACAAAAGCAGAGACAAGTGTCAAGAATCATTAAGCCAAAGGATAGCAAGAAAAGGGGACTGCAGAGCTAAGGCATGCAAAAAACCCTTTTCAACTACAGATGAGTACTTCTGCTTACACATAAGTAAGAGTACTAGTATAAATTAAACTTCTCAAATCACCTCAAGAAGAGGCAGACATATGACTTATTTGGCATCAACCCTTTGCCTTAAATGTTAAGTATAAAAGGCTTATAATCCCTTCTGAAGATAGAATGTCTTTGTACTTTGCCTTAAATTCACCCCTTGTTTAGAATATGAGTTATAATGGGTAAATACAGAATACAGAGGCGTTGATATGGAAGCACACTTGGGACGATATGTCACCGAGCACGGACTGCTCTGCACAGCTCTGGCACTCAGCACTGTCAGCACGTTTGCAGGTGGGAGAAACCTGCAGACCTTAAAAGTCGTGCAGGAGAAGTAGGAATATCAAACTTTTCCAAGCTTAAGCAAAAACTCATGCCGTATATCTATCTCCTTAGGAGACCAATAACTGATTTTAAAAAAAATATTCTAGCTTATTTGTGCTAAAAAATGTGACTTCAGTCAGCATTTGTTAAGTAAAGACCAACTACTCCAGCATGGGCTGTGTGCAAGGTATTGAGGAGGAGGAGGAATTAAAGATGAACTTACTCTAATGGATTAAAAAGTTAATAAGAATAAAAAACTAAAAAGAATTTTTCATATTGTAGATAATTAGATCACCACTGCTCAAACCCGCCTGGAAGCATATGAAGGCTAATTATACTAATTCATGAGGAGGCAAAATGTATGCATTTAAAATGGGCTTAAGTGCATAGATCTGATAATAATAGAGCTCTATGTTTAATATATATGTATTGCATCACAAGTGCCTTAAAGCATCACTAGTATACTTCCATCAAGGAAAAGATTATCTTATTTGCTTGTGGTACATTTAAACAATGAATATAATGGTTAGTTCTTCAGATCTCATTTTGAGGAATACATACTTAAAGTTTACATAATTTAATACAAAATAAATTTATCACCAAATTAAAGAATGCTGTAATTACAAACGTCATTATCTATACTCATCCATAATTTAGCAAAGTTTATCAGAGTGAAACAAATTCAGCAAACATAAACGTTTTCAGAAATAATTTTCCACTCTACACACTACCAATAACTGAAATTTCTAATCTTGGCTTATTAGCTACTAGTAACAGCAAGCCTGCATCCAGAGGAATTAGTGTTAATAAATAAATATAATTGTACATACAGACATGTCTTTCTCTTTGTGCTACTTGATTCTGTGAAAAAGCATGGTATATAAATTACATTGGCTTTCAGCATACTCCAATAGCATTTCAGACATCATTTTAGTCAACTGATAAGTTGTAACTTATGCAAACTACTGTAAATATTTTTCATCTGCTATTTGGATTTATGATATTCATAATAATATAAGTTTTAATTATCTTTGTAATTAAAGAATCTAGATCAGAAGTAATAATACTTATAAATACAAATACTGAATAAAAGGAAAATAAACCTTACTTTTTTTTTCAGAATGTATGTATAAGGTGAGAAGTATTCTATTAGTTTTTATTTGGTAAAGAGTTACTTTGTTGGGCCAGTTACTTTGTTGGGCATGGTTGCGAATAACAGCTCTTACGATTGGGATGTCCCTTAAGAATAGGGCTATGAGAGAAGAAATTAAGCATGCTACCAAGAATAAAATGCAAATGGATCATATAACAAGTTTGAACTGCCATGCAGAATCAACATAAAGAATAAAGGAAAACCATAGAGGGAGTATGTGAGATATGTGTTTTCCTTTGTATAGATTCCAGATGAACTATGCTTTGAACTGAAACTTGCTTTCAACTTGAAACTTCAAACTAGCTTAGACTTACATATGACATAATTTTGGACAATACATGATCTGTGTGAAAGAAAATTGCCTCAGCTTAACATTGATTGTAATGCACCTTTCTCAGCAATGCAGTGAAACCCAGTAACCCACTGAAACTCAATAAAAAGTGAGAAGATGTAGCTATAAGTACAGAGATGGATAGATTAATTCCTTTCTGACTGTCTGCATCATAGTTTTTGCAAGCGAGTCTTCAAGATGGGAGGTCAACACACTGGGAATATGCCACCTCAGATATTCCAGAAGCTCATGTGCTTTATGGGAAAAATATGGTTTTGCCAATTTTTTTGCTTATTATGCTGAATTTTTGCATGGTTAGGTTGGCACACCTAATTTCTACCAAAGAAGCAATAAAAACACATGTAGTAATTAATCTTATTAGAAGAAGCTTTATTGATGTCACAATTGCAGCATTATAGTCTTTAAAAATGTTAATAGAGAATAGAAATGACAGGTGAAACTAAGTGGTTTTCTTAGCCAGCAATGTTGAACTTTGTCTTTTAACAAAGGGGAAGTCACAGATCAGAATATCAATTTCAAGCATCAAATTTTTCTATGCTCTTTTCACTAGTGAGAAACAAAGCTGGCTAAATTTTTGAAGTTTTACTTGCTGGATATTTTGGCATTTCAAAAATTCTTTTGATTCACTGTCATGAGAGTTTTATGTTCTTCCTTCCTTAACGATCACCAAAACTAAACAGTGGCCTAAGCAGCTACGAATGCTGTGAAGATGCTAAAAAGATTCAGGCCAGGATGAAGAAAAAGCTCGGGTGAAATGGTCGTTCATGTGAAGACCAATGTACAGTTCAAATGTGGAGCCACCAAAGATGATATATTTGTGAAGAGTCAGAGAACCAATCTACAATCTACAATCTACCTGTCTTTATAATAGCGGTTTTGGTCCTACTCCAAATCTGTAGTGGCCTCAGTGAGTAGCCCTTAAAGAAATACATGAAGTGTTTCATGATAATATCTCCCAAACAATTCTGAAAGCACAGAGGGAGAAGACAAAAGCCAAATTTCAGAACTTACATCATCATGTTACTGTGTTCAACACTTTTATGGCTACAAGGGAACAAAGTGTCCAGCCTTTTCTAGGGGCACGAAATGGGAGAGAAAGGATTAATCTCCTAACAACACTTTAAAAAACTCGTTTTTATTGCTCCACGGTGGACTTTGCTAGCATGAAATTAGAAAGTTGACAAAAGACATTGAATTCATGTAGAAGACTCAGCATAACTGTGGTTAGTTAGAAACCCCCAGCGTCTATACACAAATAATGACAATTAACAACACACATTCCAAAGACATGACCTAGAGCTTTTTTGGTGACTAGTAGCATATATGTTTTCGTATCAGAAGGGAAGTTTATGCATTTGATTTCTAGGAGAGCTTAATGCAATTTAAGACCCATTCACAAGATATCTAGGCAAGCATAATTTAAATCTGACTTCAAGATGCCAGGTCTCCAGCGCTGTGCAAAAGTAGTCATGAGGCCGGGTTTGAGAATGGATTCACAGTTCATCTACTCTATTTACTCATTAGATCAGTTGTGGGGCAAGCATTATAGGGAGACCCAGGCAAACTCCTGGGCACTTGGCCAGGTGCTGTGCCTACCTGCCTCACAGCAGCTCTGGAATTGGCAGTCAGAGTGGACATAGCTAGAATGACATTGCTTTTACAAAACACAGGATAAAGAAATCTAGACTTAACACCAGAGATCTGTTGATCTTTCAAACAGAAATATCGCCCTAATATATTTTCTGGATATTCAAGACATAAAAGCACAGGTTTAGTAAAAGAAAAAAAAAAAATCCTGAAGATGAGGGAAGACCACAAGCGCTGTGGAGGATTCAGACTGAGCATGATGTGCACACTGTAATGTATGAACGTCTTTTTACTGGAGAGAATTTGCAACTTCCAGCCTCATATTTAGCTAAAGTAATGCAAAGTAATTCACACCCTCACATCTTGATATCTAAAGATAAGCACTAGCAACATTATTTATGAAAAAAAAAAAAAAATAGCCAATTTTAGCCCAGGACTAACTTAATTTAATGAGGTTCATATTCTCTGTGATCAAATGTTACACAAATAGAGACAGAAAACATTTCCTCACCTGACAAAAAAGCAATCAAATAGGAATGCAAAATTTCTATAACAGAACTTTTACATGCCTAATACAACGGTTTCCCTTGCAATCTTGTACTTGTCATAGGTCATAGGTTTATGTCATTATCTGAATTAATGTAGTTGTTCTTAGGGTAAAGGTAAAGAAGTTAATATTGTATATTATGAAGTTAAATTATTTACATAGTTTTATAAAGTTTTGCAAGATTGGCAAGCATGACCTTGTAAACTGTGTTATATGAATATTTAGCTGTCATGAACTTGTGGATTTGTCTAGCTTCTCAATGAATTAATTTGCAATCAAATCCAGCAAGAACTGAACATTGTAGTAAATTTCAGCAAAACAAAAATCTAGTGTTAATAAAAGGACACTTTCCATAGCATATTCTATTTGAACATTTGAAAGTGCTACATTAACATTTTACATAATCATACAAGGTAGTAATTATTCCTTAATTGCTCAGGCTGTAGAACTGAATCTCAAAGAATTCAGGTGATTTAAGCATCATCATGCAAAAAATGATGTGCAGGCAAAAAACTAACCCATCCCACCTATGTGCTAGTCTGAAGCCTTACGCGAAAGACAACATTTGTATTTATCTTGTGCCTCATGTTAAACCAAACAATTGAGGTGTTCAAAGCTATCTAGCCCTAAAGTTCTCTATAGGTACCACTAGTACTGCTTTACTCCTGCTCCCTGTCTTTCCTGTGTCCAGTCCCTTATTCATCTTTGCCGTCCTTTGCTAACTCGGTTTTTTCTTCTTGTACTTGAGAGCCAAGACCTGGACCCAGCACTCCAGCCATGGTCTTACTAGTGGTGAGCAGAGCATGTGGTGCAGACAGACTGCAGTTATCGAGCTGGAGCATTCATGATCTCTCATATGGTCTAGTGATCCTAGTCCTGCTGGAGTGCTGAGCGTGCTAAAAATGCTTCTACAAGCCTCCTTAGGGAGACGACCAACTAGAGAACAGAAAATGTAATAGGCAAATGCAACGAATACTACAAAAATGTGCTAGTATTCAAGCACTAAACTTCACACTGCACAATAAATACAGTGGAAAAAAACATTAGGTTTTTTAATAGATATTTTGAATATACAGCTATTTGGTGAATAGCTGACATACTTTTCCATAGTTATCTGTATCAGACAACATTTTTCCCCAAAAGGCTTAAAAAAAAAAAGGCAAAATTTAGCTGGGATTCTAGTCCGATTAAAAAATTATCTCCTTGAATATAGAAGTAACTATGAACAGTCCTGCTGAAGTCACTGGGTGGTATGAGTTGGTAATGAAAATGCAGGATGGCTTCTAATGCAAAGGGAACAACATAAAATTCCCCAGGATTGAAAAAATATTTTTAATAAACTCCTGTAAAGAAAAACCCAAGGAATTGGAGAATGGTAGCAGTAAGGATACTCAAGTCTCCTATAAAATCAAAGTGTGTGCTTTATATTTACTATCCAAAAACACAACAGTAACCCAAAAAATCCAGATAGCTTCTCATTTGATGAGATGTAGTACATATTTCTTATGTGGCGCAGCATATATGTTATTATTCTTTAATAATACATTTTGTGTAGTGAGATTTTCACGGGCTGAGTAACAATATGACATGTTATTATGTAACAAGCGTCCGAACTCTTATTCTTCGATATGCAGAGTTCTTAGGAAGCACTTCTGAAAAAGGTAATGAAGGCGATAAAAAGTCAGTGTCTCGCCATAGTAAGAACATGCATATCAGTTTCAGAGAGAATAAACAAAACCACATCTAAACTATGAGAGAGTCCCTTTATGACCTCATAAAACAGAGTTTTATGCTTAAAATAATGTTTTTGGAAAGCAACAACCATTGATATAACCAAATAAGTAATTTTGAATAGTGGCAAGAAATGTATGTGGTATGTACATGACCATGTACAAGTTCAGATTTAATTTTCTGTTCTTAAGACAATTTCATTTTCAAGTAAGTATTTAGAAGCAAACTCTAAATAGCCTTGCAATGGATGTAAAGCTCTACATACTGCAGAATAAAAGGAGAGAGCAAATTCCTCCCCTAGGGATCATAGCTCTAGAGCAGCTGTTTTGGATTCATTACTGCAGTCCATCGGCAGCAGCAGCCACGGCTGTTACACATTACCCTAAACAGGCATCTTGGACAGTAGATTAATGTAATCACAGACTTAATGGTCATCTTCCCTCTCCTTGAACTCATGAATTCCTCCTCACTGTTACAGGGTGGGTGGGGTGGGGGTAAAACACTTAGAGATTTTCCCGATGTGAACAAGGAATACAGAATTCCTTGTGTGCTTTTAATGGGTTTCTCCTTAGCAAAATATTCCATACGTGCTGCCATGTGCATTGCACAGAAGAATGGAAATTTGCCTTCTAAGCAATATCTGTAGTCTATATCTTCTTCATTTTCCCTTTGTTTTTCTGTATAATCAAACTTGGTTTTTGAAGTGTCCATACATTTTTATTATCTTCTGTATCGTATCTGAATTTACTATATTTCTGTATTTGACATCTGCCCTCTAATCTGCTCAATGAATAGAATAATTAATTAGCCAACCCTTATTGCTAATCTGCACGTGCATTTCATACTCAATCCTAGTTAAAATTTCTGTCAATAAAGCAATTCTCTTTCAGATTTCAATTCTATTTTTTAATTATTCATTATAATAGTCTCCAATGATTTAATGCCCCAGACTTCAGACCTGTTCAAATCTTTCTAGTTGATCTTACATCTAAGCAGTATCTTGGTATGTTTCCAGTTTTCCCTCTTTTCTTGGTATTGGACATGCCCTTCGAAGACTACCGATGTTCTCTTTTCCCATTCAGGCTTTTTGTCTCTATTCTTCCTCCTCTCAGAAATACTGTACTTAATACATTGATCATGTCATACTTCCCAGTCATTTTCCATAGTTCACTAAAGTCACCAGATTTCAGTTAATGTGCTTAGATTTTTTCCTTTTAAGTAAGATCTAATAGTATTCCATCAGCATATTGCTGTGATGCAGCATCTCCTCAAGCTCCTTAAGAAAGGATGTACAAGTGAAAAATGGAGGCAGAGATACACCATATAGCTATGAAGAATGTAATTTCTTGGCTCTTGAAGAACAGGCGAGTCTAAAACCTAATAGAGACCTTTGGATAGGGATAAAAGGGAAGGAAGACTGTACCAATGTCATGATAGGGAGCAGTGATATATCAAATCCAGTCAGAGGTTGAATGAGTCTTTTCCAGAACAATTAATTAACAGAAGCAATCCAAGAATAGGAAGTGGTGATGATGGTAAACCGACTACCCTGACTCTGCTACATAAATAACGATGGAAGATATGAATTGTCTAACAAGTTCTTGGTATTTGCTGGAAATAGCCTCGGAGAGCTGAACAAGTAAGTATCTACTGCTAAGTTACCACAAAACAATGACAGTTCTCAAATACTAGAAAAGGAAGGAATTGCCACAGCACATTAAGAACAATATCATTCCAAAACCAGACTTTAATAAACTGAGGAAACAAAAGATAGGATCTCTTGAGAAAATAGTCAAAGTTTTTTTGTTCACTTGCTTTATTTATTTATTTATTTTTAAGTTTCAGGAGAATGGAAAGCTTTAAATAGAACCAGTTCTGGAGGCAGAAAAACAATTTATCCCAAATAGGAAGATAAAAAGGAAGCATAAGAAGAGGCTTAAAGAGTCTAAATCAAGATCTCTTAAATGATTGACATTTAAAAATAGAATAGAACCAAGAGTGTAACCAATATAATCTAAAAAATAATAGCATCAATTTCTCAGGTAGGGGTGCATTAAGATGCTAAGTAACAACAGATAAGATTCATAAAACCAATCAAGAAAATGTTATAAAAAATAGCAAGTAGAGGAAGCACAAAAGAGTCATTCATAACAGAAAAAGATCAAATCACTGATAACAGAGAAAGCTAAAACAGTTTGGGCATTTTTCTTTTTGTCTTTAGAAAGCAACTAATTGTGACCAAGCACTTGGTGTAATTTTAATAAAAGGGAAAGCACAGCAGAGAAGAAAAAGGGGAAAAGGAAAAAGTAAAAAATTAGATTTCCAGTTCAGCAGGACTAGTAATTTAAGAGAGGTGTCATCAGCTGAAACAAAACTTTAGCTGTTCAGCGTGACAACATATGGAAGAGGGGGAGGTCTCAGAATTAACACAGCAAAAACAGTACTTACACTTTTCCCCCTCCTTTTTGTATATAACTTGGGATTCACAGACTAGTTGATTAAATTGGGATATCTGAAAATTTACTAGAACAAATTACTCAAAAATCAATTTCAAAGCACCTGGGGATAATAAGATAATGAACAGACAACACAGATTTGTCAAGAACAAATCATATTAAACCAACCTAATTTAATTGGGTTTTTTTGGTCAGAGCAATTAGTCTAGTGGATAAGAAGGAAGAAATATTTGCAGTGTATATTAACCTAAGCAAATAAGGGAAATACAGTTTAGCTGAAAGTGCTAAAAGATGAACACGTATGGGCTGGAAATAAGAAATGCAAAAAGTAGGTTTTGACACACGACTACAGCAGAGAACATTTCTGCTTTAATTCCGAAAGGTTCATTTGTGTCAGTCACCATTATATATTGTCATGAACAATTTAGATACTGCACAGAAGATATCAACATTCTAAATAATTTGAGAATAGATTATTCTCAAAATTGATCGAATTTTTTCTCAAAATTGAATAATTTGAGAATTTATTCTCAAAATTCAAGAAAAAATTGATAAATTCTGGAGCAACAAGTAAGAAATTTCATGAAAGCAAATGCCAACTATTTCATTTCAAAAGAAAACATTCATAAAAAAAAGGTGATATAACTGTTTAATTCAACAGAAACAGCTGTAAGTCATCTAACTCTGATGCTCAAAAAATGGATATACTGTTCTGAAATAGGTGACATCAGGTAACTGAGGCATCATATGAAGAGGCAAATGTTTGTCTTTCATTTTGTTTGAAGTTTTTGAGGCCTTATCTAGAATCCATTGTGTGGCATTCCACTTCCGGAAGACAAATTATCAGATTTGAGTATTTGTATTGACAAACTGTACTGCATAACAAAAAGACTCATGAAAGAAAAAAAAAACCACTTTCAACTTTAAGGTCTAAAATTTTGAATAAAACATTTGTCTGAAATTTAAACAAATGGATCTCTTTGTCAGCTTTTGTTAAACTAAGTGAAGGTCATTCTATAAGAGATTGAACAAGGCATCTGTCAGACTGAACCATTAAAAACACTGATTGTATTTAGGTCTATTAGATAATCTGATGACTTTGAGATCTCAAAATCTTCATGCAAAGCACTCAGATCTTCATTAAAAATGCTTTAAAAGCTAACCAAATGATAAAATGCAGACTAAACTCCAACTTTGAACACAAATAGTCTTATCGTTCTACAGCTATCCTCTCCTGCAGGATTAAGTGCTGAGGTAACTGCCATGACGTGCTCTTTGCTCTACAGTTGTTAGCGGTGAAACTGTCTGTACTCTGACCGTAAGATTCCACCATGTCCAAAACTAAATTCAATTTATACCAGCTGCAGTGTGAGTGTTTATGAATTTGTGCCAGATTGTGCATAGGTCTGCACTGAAACAGAAAAACTAACAAAATCAGTGAAGATTATATGCATTATAGGTTTTTTTTCAATATTTTAATACACGAGATACATAAGAACATCTTAAAGTTTTAAGAGGTTTATTCCATACCATGTTGTATTACCTGCACAGAGGAAAATGGCTTCTACCACTTAACTACTTTGCAAAAACTGGAGTACAGCAATTCTAATGAAGACCTTTTATTCATATCAACTTTGGTATTACCTGCACGGAGGAAAATGGCTTCTACCACTTAACTACTTTGCAAAAACTGGAGTACAGCAATTCTAATGAAGACCTTTTATTCATATCAACTTTGGGTATTTCCTGGTTACATTTTATGATCTTACAGGTCCGTCTTGCACATGGTTTCTTAACACAAATTAGTCTAGGCATCTCTGACTACACATTACTCAAGGAAGAGATAACAGGGAGAGAAAAAAATTATTATTACATGGTAATAACACCCCAATCAGCTATTTCTGTATAGCAGGTAAATATATTTTATTTTAGAAGTGTTACAATTCCTTTATTACAAACCATATATTTATCAAAAGCTAAATCACTAGCTTTTTAGAGGAAAGATTTTATTCCATTACATTTCTTTTTATTCAAGGAAGCAGCATTTTTTAACATGCTCTATTTTAAAGCAGGATCTTGGTCTATTTTTGGTAATGTCTTTGTAGGATTAGCTGTGTACTATCTACATTTTGAGTAACCTGTACAAATTTTAATTCTTTGATTAGAAAGGTATTTGACTATATTTCAGATCAGAGACATCTTCTAAGCTTACATGCCTTACTGGTTTGTGATATAACAAAACAATTTTTTTTTAAAAATTGTTTAGTTCAGCTGAAAAAAACTCATATATTTCCTCTGGGTCATTGCAACATGATATTAACTTTGGTGCTAATTTCATTCGATGTTTATTTTTGCATTAAAATGCAAACTCTGTGTTTGTGTATGTATATATATATTTAATAATTTATACAGAGAGAAAGCACAATATTCTTCTGAAGGTACAGATACCTGTGAACAATGTAGCAAAAGAACTAGATATTTCTAAATCATAGAGCCATAGAATGGTTTGGGTTGGAAGGAACCTTAAAGATCGTTGAGTTCCAATCCCCCTGCCACATGCAGGGATACCTCCCACTAGACCAGGGTGTTCAAAGCCCCGTCCAACCTGGTCTTGAACTTTTCCAGGAAAGGGGCATCTACAACTTCCCTGGGCAACCTGTTCCAGTGCCTCACCACCCCAGAATGAAAAATTTTTCCTAGGATCTAATCTTAATCTCTCCTCTTTCAGTTTAAAACTGCTACCCCTCATCCTATCACTTCATTCCCTCATAAAGAGTCCCTCCCCATCTCTCCTGTAGGTCCCCTTTTAGGTTCTGATAGGCTGCTATAAGGTCTCTCTGGAGCCTTCTCTTCTCCAGGCTGACCAACCCCAACTCTCTCAGGCCTGTCTTCATACCAGCCCTCTGATCATCTTTGTCACCATCCTCTGGGCCTGCTCCAACAAGTCCATGTCCTTTCTGTGCTGAGGACTCCAGAACTGGACACAGCACTCCAGAGTCTCACCAGAGCAGAGCAGAGGGGTAGAATCACCTCCCTCGACCTGCTGGCCATGCTTCTTTTGATGCAGCCCAGCATGTGGTTGGTTTTCTGGGCTGCAGCACATACTGCCGGCTCACATTGAGCTTCTCATCCACCAACAACCCCAAGTCCTTCTCCTCAGAGCTCCTCTCAATCTATTCTTTGCCCAACCTGTATTTCTGCTTGGGTGCATAACCTTGCACTTGGCCTGGTTGAACTTCATGCAGTTCACACAAGCCTGCCTCTCAAGCCTGTCCAGGTCCCTCTGGATGCCATCCCTTCCCTCCAGTGTGGTGACTGTACTACACAGCTTGGTGTCATCTGCAAACTTGCTGAGGGTGCACTCAATCCCACTGCACATGGCTCCAACAAAGATGTTAAACAGCACTGGCCCCAGTACTGACCCCAAGGAACACCATTGTCACTGGTTTCCACTTGGACATTGAACTGTTGACTGCAGCCATCCAGCCAGTTCCTCATCCACCAAGTGGTCCATCCATGAAATCTGAGTCTCTCCAATTTAGAGACCAGGATGTCATGCGGGACAGTGTCAAACACTTTGCATAAATCCAGGTAGATGACATCTGTTGCTCTCCCCTTATCTACCAAAGCAGTAGCAACATCGTAGAAGGCCACCAGATCTGTCAGGCATGACTAGTCCTTTGTGAAGCCATGTTGGCTCTCACCAATCACCTCCTTATTTGCCACGTGCCTTAGCAGAGATTCCAGGAGGATCTGCTCCATGATCTTGCCAGGCACAGAGGTGAGACTGACTGGGAGCCTGTAGTTTCCTGGGTCTTCTCCCTTTCTGAAAATGGGGGTTTTGTTTCCCTTTTCCAGTCAGTGGGAACTTCACCAGACTGCCAGACTTTTCAAATATAATGGAAATAGGCTTAGCAACTTCACCTGCCAGCTCCCTCAGGACCCGTGGATGGATTTCTTCAGGTCTCATGGACTCATGTACCTTCAAGACCTTAGAAGGTCTTGAACCTGGTCTTTTCCTACAGTGGGCAGTAGAGGGGATACTGGTGTACGCTTTCTTTAACCTTACTTTTCTGGTTGACATACCTGTAGAACGCCTTTTAGCATCCCACGCCAGGTTCAGCTCCAGGAGTGCCTTTTCCTTCCTGACCTTGTCCCCAAATAACTGGGCAGCATCCCTATGCTTTTCTTAGAATACCTGATCCTGCTTGAACTGCCTGTGTAGTTCCCTCTTGCCTTTAAGTTTGACCAGCAGGTCCCCAACACAGCCATGCTGGTCTCTTCCCTTTCTTGCTCGATTTCTTACACCTGGGGATCAAGAGCTCTTGGGCTCTATGGAAAGCATCCTTAAACATCTGCCAGCTCTGTTCTGCTCCCTTGTCCCTGACGACTGTTTCCCAGGGGGTCCTTTTGACTAACTCCTGAAGAGCTTTCCTAAAATTCAGGGTCCTGATTATGCTCCTTGTCTGACCCATATCCCTTAGGACTGTGATTCTACCAGTGCATGGTTCTACCACTGCAGCCCAGGCTGCCTCCAATCTTGACATCCCTGAGGAGCTCACTTGCATTGATGACTATCAGGTCCAGTATTGCATCCCCTTGGGTAGAGCTGTCTATTTCCTGTCTTCAGAAGTTATGTCAAAGCACTCCAGGGACCTCCTGGATCATCTATGGCTTGCCGTGTTACTTTTCCAGTGGCTATCAGGGTAGTTGAAGTCCCCCAGCAGGACAAGAGCCTTCGAGCGTGATGCCTCCTGTAGCTGGAGTAAGAAGGCTTTATCAGCATGCTGCCCTTGACTTGTAATAGACACCAACTACGAGGTGCCCCTTGTTGCCCCGGTGTCTAATTCCTACCCATAAGCTTTCAACTTCCTCTTGACTATTTTTCAGGAACATCTCTTCACCCTCTACCCTTTCCTTAACATAGAGGCCCCTCCTTCCTTGCCTGTCTCTTCTGAACATCAGCATGCTGCCCTTGACTTGTAATAGACACCAACTACGAGGTGCCCCTTGTTGCCCCGGTGTCTAATTCCTACCCATAAGCTTTCAACTTCCTCTTGACTATTTTTCAGGAACATCTCTTCACCCTCTACCCTTTCCTTAACATAGAGGCCCCTCCTTCCTTGCCTGTCTCTTCTGAACAGCTCGTAGCCATCAATAGTCACACTCCAGCTGTAGGACTCGTCCCACCAGACTTCAGTAATTGTCACTACGTCATAGCTTTCCAAAAACACAGTAGCTTTCAGCTCCCGTTTGTTGCCCATGCTGAGGGCGTTTGTGTAGAGGCACTTCAGCTGGGCCATTGTCTGTGTGACCTTCTTAGAGAAACACGTCTTGAGGTGTTTCATGGGTGTTTTCCTGTTGACTCCGACTACCTCAGGAGCCCCTGGCTCATTTCTGTGAGACTTTGACTGCGATAGTCCTTCTATGTCAGTTACCAAACAAGTCTGTGTGATTAAGGAGAGTTCCACTCGAGATACTGCAATTCACATATTACCGAAAAAGGCAATGGAATACAGAAATAAGTTACTTAACTTGAGATAACACATAAGCAAATGATAATTGAGAAGACACTCTGCAACATAAACAGGATTTGGCAGTTAGAGAACATTTTAGCAAATCTTTAACTCAAACAATGTTCCCATCATACCATATGGATTTCATAGCTGGAAATTCATCAACAGTGCCAACAGATGTCAAAAGCTTTCAAAGCAACTGCCTTAGAAAAGATTACATGTATTAACTTAAAACAATTTATAAACATGCCAAAATTTCTCAGAGTTCACCAATTTTCTCTCCTCCCCGTGCTTGCCCTGAAAGTCCATGAAGATATTCTGAGTCTCACATGTACAATGAAGCCTGGGTATTTTCCATTGCACAGCAGCAAAATGAATATGCAATGGGCCAAATGAAATTCTCTCTAAAAGAGAGTTCTTGGAACAAAAAAAAAAAAAAGTGGATTTTGCAACACAGAAAAAACCAAAAGATCCCAAGAGGACAGTGGTGGCATAACCTTTTAGTGCCATAAGCAACACTTGATTCTGTGGAAAAGACTGAATGGAACAAAAATGTCGCATAAACACTAACGTTATGCTGGGTGAATTTGAACTTGTCAACATTTCCAACAAAACTTTCTAAATAAGGGTGTATTCAGGCAGAGAAAGAGAGACTATTTTGTGGCTAAAACTCAGAAATATTTCCCTTTGTTGTGTACGAATGTTCCTGTCCCTCCCATGCCATGCAGACAACAAGCTTTCTGACCAATTCAGCGGCCTCAGATGGAAGGGAATGATCTGAAACCAGTTGAGAGTGGATAGAAATGTAGCTGAATATCCAAAGCCATTAATTCTTGGGCATTTCTCTTTAGAATGAGATAGAATGAAAATGCTAATAATAAATTATATGATTTATTATTAGATATAATTATATAATAATGAAATACAATAAAGGAAATACCCGCATACACAGAAAATCAATACATTGTAGTGTTTTTATTTTTCCCTTTTTCCAAGAAACAGTCATGTTTTCTTCTCAAGTAAACAAGATAAATACGAATATACTGAAGGGACTATTTTTACAACTAATGGATGTCTTCTGTTAGCAGTCTTCTCTATATGGGACACTTGAGCTTTAGAATATGTCATTATTATAGAGTGGAAGACAGCATTATGATAATTTCAGGCTTCCAATATCCCCACATTTCAGGCAAATAGCGGAAGTATTTATTCATTAAATAATGAATGATATAGACCTAAGCACCTGTGGATTTGGTGGGGTGGTTGGCTTTTGGGTGGTTTTTTTTTTTTGCCTTTTAAATATAGTTTAGAAGATACAGAAGATGACAATCAGAGAAGACTAAGGATCTACTGCTACACGAAGCACAATTTCTAGTTACAATCTCTGGGTAAGAGTTTTATATTCTGTTTACTCGGACACTTAATATTCCTGGATACAGAAGACCACTGTCAGGGTATTATAGCTCAATATATACAACTTATGGCTACCAGAATGAAATGCAGTATTTTGTAGTTGTTTGTAAAATGGATTTGTCAAAGGGTATAGATAAGAATTTAGCCTGTTTTTATAGAAAAGTAATTGTGTTTTACGATACGTTGAAGCAACCATCTATTTGACACAAACAATGTCAGTTTTGTAAAAGGCAAGCTAGAGAACCTCAAGCACTCCATCTGAAAGTATGGAAAGCTTACAAAAACGGATGTGCTAAAAAAGGATATTGAAGCTGCTAGTCCAAGAGAAATAAAATATGAAGAGAGCTGCCTCCTCTCTGTCTGAGCCTTCTTCATAGATAAAAACTAATAACTTAAGTTTCATTGTTTGTCTAACTGATGAATTATGCCAGTTCTATTTAGCAAACTGATTTCAACACATGGACCATGGGTCTCTGAGAATCTGTGGACTAATTCTAAGAGGTCTATAAAAAAGTACGAAGAAAAATTAATTCATAGATACTGTATACCAACCAATAGAAGTTAAGTTTCTAAGTTGGTCTACACCACCAGTGAAACTTTACTAATGTCCTAGGAATCAGAATGGCTGAAAATCCCTGGTACTTGAACTTGAAGGATCACATAGGATTGCATACATGATGCTTCTACGTAGCATAAAAACTAATTTTCCAAAATAACAAAAAGTAATATAAACATGTTAGTCTATGTTTCCCATTTCCTGGTCTACTGAAAGAGAGCTCCAGTGCAACCTTAAAATAACTCTAAAATGTGCCCAAATAAAATCAAATAGTCAGATTATCCAAAAGTAAGACCTCATCTTAGCTGCCAACAAATCATAATGAAATAGCAGTGGAGTAACTGACAATGTTCACTTACAATAGACCATGGTCAAACTCTTAAACTGTGAAGCTATGCAGGAACGTGTTTGTGAACAGTCAAGATTAAACATAAATTTTTATACTTTTGCTAGTATCATACTTAAATATCTAGTTATTTAGGTGTGCGTATGTGCGCGTGTATATATACATTTTTTAAAAGCCCAAGTCAAAATTCTCAGGGAGAGATATACAAAGGCAAGATAATTTCTACAGAATGTGGGGAACAGTGTAGCACTGAATCTTTACCATATATTGTATGAGAGAATAGGCTTAGCAAATTCAAAGCTAGTGCAGCTATTTTGCAGTATTTGAAAGATTATTTTTAGCTACCCATGCTAAGTAGCCATTTCGAGGAACCTACAAGAATTGCACAATTATTTCTAATTTAATAATTGATATTTTAGTGATATTAATTACTAAATTCATTTCTCAGCACAGGAACATTATAAGATTTCTTTAGGTCCTCAAATAAAAAAAAGCAAGTACATGTGACAGGCAGATCCTTTGACATGGTTCTGTCATGACCATTTACAGGCAGGGCAGGGTGTACCAGGCCCTTCAGTCAAACGCATCAGATCACACAAGATGCCGAATACCAGATCTTAAGTATACTATTTTGGCAGAATATGCATTATGCAATACTGAGAGCGCTGTCATGTTCATTAGCAACAGTAAGACTTTCACTGAAGTCCAGTGCTCTACTGTCTTCTCTAGCTGAGCTGTTATTATTGCAAAAAATTGTGCTTAATGCAAAAAAGTACAACAGTATGCCAAATCCAACAGACCAAATCCATGCTTCACCTGAGATTTAAAACATAGTTTATAGTAAGACACAATTCTGCCTTTTTCTCTAAGAAGAAAGCCCCTAATAATGATATTAACAACTCATAAGATATTTCACTAGTCAAGACTGTGTGAGAAAACCCAGAGCTGCAAACTGGTGGAGGTTGGAGAACTGTTCTGGGACGCTTCCCTTCAGGCTAGCCCTGGTCTGACACTCTTTCCTAAGCACTTTATTTTAACCACTGCGAAAGACTACATAACAAATTGATTAATCTTTAGTCTGGGCCATTTGTATGTTCTTAGTTCTTTCCTGATGTAGTCTAGGTTCAGCATCAGGTAGTTAGGGATAGTATTTACGCTATCTCAACACTGTATCTTTACAGAGGCCTTTGAAATTCACGGGCTGTATCCTACATGAAGAAAGGAGCACAGGCCGCTTAGAAGACCCACCTCCGCCTGTAGGTTGGGACTTCTCAAGACCTTTAGGGGAACAGGAGGAGAGTATTCTGTTGTGAAAGAGCTGAGGTTGTTTTCGCTGTCTGCACTGCCCAGTGCAGAAAAACATGCCCAGACAATTGCTGTGACACTCAGGCACATTTGTAGCTGACAGTGCTCTGGTCTGTGTTCATGGAAGGATGTGAGCACTGTACCTGTTAAGTCACTTGTGGGAGAAACATGGATATAAAAACCATATGCAAAAACTGCAAAGGAACTAGGAAGTAGATTTAATTTTGTGAAGATAATTAATGTTGGTGTATTTCGATTATGACATTAACACAAAACTGTCTTTTACTTTTTGGCTTTTGTTTTTATTGACAACCTGTGACTCCTTTGATTTGTATTTCCTTCCCCAGATACACGGACGTGTGCTCCAATCAGCAGTATTTTTACAAAGGTGTTTAAAGTCCAGGAAGAAGTTCAACTTACAGCTCCGTTTCAAGTGTGTGTATGCCTGCACCTGCCTTCCTCAGCATTGAGTTCTGCAGTGGTTTCTTTTGAAGATTCTGTCAGTTTGGCCCGTCAGTAAGATGGTAGGTATAGTATGCATTTAAGCTCTTAACCATTCCCATAACTGACTGAAGGTCAAGCCTATTAGACTTGCTTCAGCTCCCATCAATTATCCCCACCATTGAAGGTGATGTAACTACAATTCCAGCCAATTAAGTCTATAATATTGAGATAGAATACTTAATAAGGCACAAAATAGGAGAATCAAGTTAACTCTGTCAATCATCTTTGTAATAATGCATTTTGTCATATAAACAGTCTAACAGCCTAAGATTTGCATTTGGGTGCCTTTTTCTGATAAGCATAGGGGAATGTGTTCCTCTTGTGGTAATATATCCTTCAATGCCTTCAATGGCACTGCACTGAACAGATCTTAAGATTGAAAAGGGTCAAGTTTATTTTAAATTCTAGAAATAATTTATCACCTGTAAATGAGAAAAACAGAGCAATACCCTCCAAGCAGCATCTAGTTAATAACTGTAAACAGGGGAGTATCTATCATTCCTAACAATCAGTGTTAATTTTCACTGTCTTTGCATAGCTGCACATAATCACATTCCTGTTAATTTACAGTTATGTTCTAATTCTTAATTTAAAACTCTGCTGAGATTTTGACCTGAACAATCGTTTGACAATGTGTGAAGTGGCAGAATACTAGTAAACCTAAGACCTAGTTTTATCCAAGGGTAAATATTCAAGGTACAAACCCAATGAAAATCCCTAACTGAAGGGGCACTCCAACAATAGCCCCGTTTGAGAGTGGCTGCTCATAACCTGGCCCACAGATGTGGTAATACAGTCCTCCTCCATCCTCCTGGTCTCTGACCAAACCATCTGAGAGGATATAAATGCTGAAGTTTGAAGAAGCTGAGAATGATTTTTCTTCTGTTCTGGGGAGGACTGGGAAAATTCCTGCATTTCTTTTTTGTCCCAAAGCTCAGGAATCAGCTAAGCTAAATAACTGAGGTAATAACATGCAGACTCAGCTCTGCTTGAAATACATATAGAGGTGAGCTGGACCACAGCACTAATGTCTGGCATTTATGCCTATCTGCAGTTTAAAAGCTGGATTACACTGCATCGTAAATTATGGCTTAAGTTTTTTTTTTTAATTGAAATGGGAACAGTTTGAGTTAGGAATCAAGCCCAGAATAAACCTCAATTTAATATTCAGTCTAAATGTAGCAATCACAGTTTTAGTCTTTACAGATGGAATTTCCACTGGTATAAACTGATTTATACCATTCACAATAGACACGAGTTAAAGATGCGATTCTAAAAATCTACAATAAAACAAGTTCTCACATAGGAAATTCTACATATTCTATTGATATCTTTACATAATTTTTTTTAATTTAAAACCAGTAGGACAAATGACCTTATCTTCATATATTTTCATGATGTCTGTGCAATAGTATTAAAGTGAAATATTACAAATTCTGTAATTTCTAATTGACGAGGCAAGGATTCCATGCCATCTTACTCATGGGATGTTATTTAGCTGATGCTTAAAATGAAATAATAATTATATCTTCTAAACGTAAATGTACTGCTACAGCAGCACTCAAGTTAAAGTACAAGGAGTGCAAAACCTCTCTATCAACCCTTCTTTCTGTGACAAATTAGCATTCAACCCTCACCACTAGGAGAGGGCCATTAATTATGCTTTGACAACGCAAAGACAACAGGTGCTTGTAGGAAGGTCACATGAAGGGCTTTACAGGGAACTAAGAAGTGATTATTATGACAGTGCAAAGCGATATTCGGACTGAAGAAGAATGTATTTCTTGAAAATTTTTAATGGTTCTAAACAAGGAGGAATTAGACAACACCCACAAGAATAGAATAGGCTTTTAGATTAAACGTAGTAATAAAATAAATAAATAAATAAATAAGTAAGCACAGATGTGCCAAGCTGATCTGTTCTGGGGAAATAAAACATTTCATTAAAGATGTCACAACTTTGCCTTCTTTAACTGGCTTTAACTACAATTGTTTTTTATGGACAGAAGAAAGTCTTAAGGTACGGATAAAGAGTAGCTTTTAAGACATATTCTTCTCATCTGAACATGTTTCTTACAAAAGTGATGAACAGTACTTATGAGTAAGAAATAGGGGAGGCCTACTTTGCTACTAAATTTGTCACTAAAAATGAAATGATGAATTAATTCATCTGTCCATGGGACGAGAAAGCTTAAAAAGAGGTTTGATGAATATGGCTTTATTTGTATAGCTGGGATAGACCCCTCATCAAAGGCAGCAGACACTAGGAATATTATTAACATGGCTATAACTCTATTATGCCACTAGAAGTACTTGGCAGTCCTTCCCATTTTCATCTGTTCCACTTTACAGTAACAGTTCCACCCATCTCATGCCCATTGCAGAGACTTCTCTAATTTTCTTTTCCAAAGATGTGGTACCAGATCTTTTTGGCTAGTAGTTATAGAATTTGACTGTGTTCAATGTCCCTGGGCACCTAGAAGGACAAAGAGGAATCTGCAGAACAGAGCAGTCTTCTGGGCAGTAACAGAAATGCAGCAACTATCTGTCCCTTATCCAAACAGTATTTCAAAGGGAAGCTCCTTCTCATGCCAAAGCTCCTGTCCTGTCTGTTTTCTGTAACTGTGATGAAACACAGCCCAGAGGCCAGACTCAGGTCTAAAGCATTTGGTGTTAACTGTTGTACAGACAGTAAAACAGCCGTTCTGCTCTAAAACTAAAAGGCAACTTCTCTCTTGCATCCCATTAACAGCCACACGCAGGTCATGATGATCCTGGTGATGCTAAGGCACAGAACTAATCTGGTATCTAGCAGCGGAGCATGACTCTGAACAACCAACTACATCTTTGCAATAAAAACCAAGTTGTACTTAGAATAGCCAAGATGATGTGTTTTGTGGCCCTACTTTATTAGCCTTCTCCATTTTTTAGCAAGAAGAAAAGGAAGAAATAATGGGCCAATAATTTCTTTTCCACTGATGACCCACAAAAAAGACTACCCTTGTTACCTCCACCTCTGACAACGTGGGGGAGAGCACATTTCTACCCTGTGAATGAGCAGGCCAACTTTATTTTAAGTAAAGAAGGAGAGTGCCTCCATTTCTTAAGCAGTGAGACTGGCTATCAGGATAGCACCGACTGGTATATAATATGAACCGCTAAAATCCTAACACTACCTCCATTTCTGATAAAAAACCCAGATTGTCTTAAAACACTTATTGAACATTCCTTAAAACTCTCCTCTCTTATATAGAGATTAACATCTTTAAAATAGTGAGTCTGCTGCCCTCCTCCAGGCAAACTACTTCTAAAATCATTAATATTAAAGTGTGAAATACAGTTGAGCTGATATTTCAGCAGATAACTCAATTTTAAAGAATGAAATATACTTTTCCTAGTTTAGATGAGTTTCTAAGTTTTAATTATATATTTCTTCAAGGTTACTGTGACACTTGTGATGGCAGAGCCACCAAGAAGAAGAACTGCAAGTATATCATGTGAAGTACGGAGATCCTTACAAATGATTCCTTATTAAGGTCTGGTAGACCCATGTTCAATTGGAATCTTGTTCATTCTGTGAATAAACGTGATACAGGCCAGAACAATGGAAATCAAGGGAACTGTGATGGTAGCAATGGGAAAACATGGACTTGAGGAGCAGATGATGTGACCCAAGGTTCACATTATGTGGTACCTTTTTTCTTATGTACTTTATCATATGGTACAATCCCACTTTCTAAAAGGGTAATATTTAAGGTTCCTGTGTCTTAAAATAATAATGTAAGCAAGCTACCACAGATCCCTAGACATTTCTGTGATGTATCTATGATACTATAGAAGTTCATGCTCTGGGCATTTCAAATAACTATGATAAAGTCATGATCGATATGCATACTTTCCATCTTTCATACCTACATCAATATTAAACTTCTGGTTTTATGCAGGGATGATGATGCCCAAAATATTTTTTAGGGAACTATTAAGATATTTAAAAAATAAAATAAATAACAAGACTGACTTACAATATATATCATAAAAAATCCATGAAAACATATTTAAGATTTCACTCTCTTTCACTGTGACAGTAAGTGGCACATAGTTCTGCCAGTAGAGCAAACACTGTGCAAGTTTATCTGAATGTATACTAAATATTCAATTTCCTTAGAAGAGAGGTGAAAGATAACATCAGCATTTATAAATCAGTGCCTGTACACAGAAAAAGGCAATGTTATTTGTAAGGACTATAATGGCTATATAAATAACTTCAGTTGGTTACATTCTTTTTACATCTCTTGTATTTCTATGACCTATGATCATTCTCATTATTCTTTCATATTTCTGAAGCAGGAATTTAAAAAAAACCAAAACCAAACCACGTTTGTCTTGGCCTTAGTACTAGAGGCACAAGAGCGAAGGGAAGAATAATAATTTCCTGTCTGCTTGAGTATCTCTCATTTAGTCTTGACTGGAAAGCACTTGAACCTTTAGATACTTAAGTCAATCCTCTTCATATCAAACAGGCTTCACCATCTCAATTGGAAAAAAACCCAAGGATAAATAATACTTTTTAGCCTTCCAGAGGTATTTTGAGACTAGCTGGTTAACCCTTACATAATGTCTTAATAATTAATGCACGGTTACATGTTCAATTACTATGTATAATCGCCACCTACATTAGAGGAGGTTTAGCACTGGCAAAATAGAGCTATTTCTATGTATAATGGAAGGTTAAATGAAAGCAAAAAAATGCATAAACAGCTATTTCATATATGAAATAATTCAAAATAACTCTGATCAGATATGAATTGCAACTCAGTGATCTCCCTCCCCCCATCTCATTTCATTTTAATTTGCTTTTGAAGCATATTCTTCAAGAAAGGAAGATCTTACTCCTGTGGAAATAAGACTAAGAGCAAAAATAGAACAGATTCTGGAAACATTAATATTAGTGATATCTGAGAAATCATTATGGTTGTAAAGCTTGAGCCTGACAGTTTTACTTCAAGGCTCACAAAACCTGAGAAACATTTAAATAAACTGAAGGACCAGATGGTCTGAGCCTTTAGCAATTTCACTATAGACAGATAAATTGGGAAACAGGAGTCAACAGTCAGAAACTAAAGATATTCTGAAGTATTTTGAAGGGTCTAATTTCTGATGAAAAGCTTGAGAAGATAATTTTTCTAGATAAAACCCAAAAATAAACAGTGTTCTTGAAGACTGTTTTTCTAAGAGATTTCTCAACACTTATATTCCAAAAGGTTCAGATTTGGTATCTCTATGCCCAAATTCAGATCCCTGAAATGAGTTATTTTTGTAATAACAGCCATTATCATAGAATCATAGAATGGTTTGGGTTGGAAGGGACCTTAAAGATCATCTAGTTCCAACCCCCCTGCCCTGGGCAGGGACACCTCCCACCAGACCAGGTTGCTCAAAGCCCCATCCAGCCTGGCCTTGAACCCCTCCAGGAATGGGGCAGCCACAACTTCCCTGGGCAACCTGTTCCAGTGCCTCATCACCTTCACAGCAAAGAATTTCTTTCTAGTATCTAATCTAAATCTTCCCTCTTCCAATTTAAAACCGTTGCCCCTTGTCCTGTCACTGCACTTCCTGACAAAGAGTCCCTCTTCGGCTCTCCTGTAGCCCCTTCAGGTATTGAAAGGCTGCTATAAGGTCCCCCCGGAGTCTTCTGTTCTCCAGGCTGAACAACCCCAGCTCTCTCAGCCTGTCTTCATAGGGGACGTGCTCCATCTCTCTGATCATCTTCATGGCCCTCTGCTGGACCCATTCCACCAGGTCCATGTCCTTCCTGTGTTGAGGACTCCAAAGCTGGACACAGTACTCCAGTTGGGGTCTTACAAGTGCAGAGTCAAGGGGTGGAATCACCTCCTGTGACCTGCTGGCCACGCTTCTCTTGATGCAGCCCAGGATGGGGTTGGCTCTCTGGGCTGCCAGTGCACGTTGCCGGCTCATGTTGAGCTTCTCATCCACCAACACCCCCAAATCCTTCTCCTCAGGGCTGCTCTCCAGCCATTCTCTGCCCAACCTGTATTTCTGCCTGGGATTGCCACGTCCCTGCAAGGACGTGCACTTGGCTTGGATAAACTTCATATGATTTGCATGAGCCCACCTCTCAAGCCTGTCCAGGTCCCTCTGGATGGCATCTTTTCCCTCCAGCGTGTCGACCGCACCACCAAGTTTTATGTCATCGGCAAACTTGCTGAGGGTGCACTCTATCTCTCTGTCCATGTCTCCAACAAAGATGTTGAACAGCACTGGACTCAGTACGGACCCCTGAGGAACACCACTCATCACTGGCTGCCAATTGGATGTTGAGTCATTGACCACAACCCTTTGAGTGCGGCCATCCAGCCAGATACTTACCCACCGAGTGGTCCATCCGTTGAATCCATTAGTTTCTAATTTTGAGACCAGGATGTCGTGCAGGACAGTGTCAAATGCTTTGCACAAGTCCAGGTAGATGACATCTGTTGCTCTGACCTTGTCAACCAAGTGTGTGGCAGTATCATAAATGGCCACCAAATCTGTCAGGCACAATTTGCCCTTGGTGAAGCCATATTGGCTGTCTCCAATCACCTCCTTATTTTACATGTGCCTTAGCAGAGATTCTAGGAGGATCTGCTCCATAATCTTGCCAGGCACAGCGGTGAGACTGACCGGCCTGTAGTTTCCTGCGTCATCTTTTTTTCCTTTTTTAAATATCGGGGTTATGTTCCCCTTTTTCTAGTCTGTGGGAACTTCACCAGCCTGCCACAATTTCTCAAATATGATGGAAAGCGGCTTAGCAACTTCATCCGCCAGCTCCCTCAGAACCCATGGATGGATTTCATCAGGTCCCATGGATTTATGCACCTTCAGGTTCCTTAAGAGGTCTTGAACCTGATCTTCTTGTACTGTGGGCAGTTCTTCATTTGCAGAGCCCCTGTTTTTGCCTTCCGTGACTTGGGTAGTGTGGTTTGAGCCCTTTCTGGTGAAGACTGAGGCAAATAAGTTGTTCAGTAGCTCAGCCTTATCCATATCCTGGGTGGCCATGTCTCCCGTTTCCTTCTGGAGAGGGCCCACAACTTCCTTAGTCTTGCCTTTGTCCCTGACACATCTGTAGAAGTTTTTCTTATTGTCTTTGATGTTCTTGGCTAGATTTAGTTCTGCCTGGGCTTTCACTTGCACGTTCTCGTTCCTGACCACTCGGACCATTTCTCTGTATTCTGCCCATTCTGCCCATCCCTGCTTCCACCCTCTCTAGGCCTCCTTTTTGGTCCTGAGCTTGTCCAGCAGTTCCTTATTCATCCACGCAGGCCTGCTGGCTATTTTGCCTGACTTCTTCTTTTTTGGGATGCACCTCTCCTGAGCTTGGAGGAGGTGATCCTTGAATACCAACCAGTCCTCTTGGGCCTCTCTCCCTTCCAGTTCTTTTTCCCATGCTATCCTCCCAATCAGAACTCTCAGGAGACCAAAGTCTGCTCTTCTGAAGTCCAGGGTAGTGAGCTTGCTGCACACCCTCCTCGCCGCCCTATGAATCTTGAACTCCACCATTTCATGATCACTGCAGCCAAGGCGACCCTTGAAGTTGACATTCCCCATCATCCCCTCCTTGTTAGTAAGGACAAGGTCAAGCATGACTCCTTTCGTCGTTTGCTTCTCGATCATTTGAAGCAGAAAGTTATCATCAATGCATTCCAAGAACTTTCTGGATGTGCCCTGCTGTTTTGTCCTTCCAACAGATATTGGGGTGGTTGAAGTCCCCCATGAATACCAGGGTGTGCGAGTGTGATGCTTCTCCTATTTGTCTATAGAGGGCCTCATCCTCTCTGTCACCCTGATCTGGTGGTCTGTAGCAGACCCCTAGTGTAACATCACTTGCCCCTGTGGTCCCTTTAATCCTGACCCATAAGGTCTCTGTCAGGTCTTTGTCCATCCCTAGGTGGAGCTCCACACTTTCCAGCTGGTCATTGACATAGAGGGCAACACCCCCTCCTGGTCTTCCCATCCTGTCCTTCCTGAAGAGCCTGTAACCTTCCATTCCAACATTCAGTCTTAAGAGCCATCCCACCATGTCTCGGTAATGCCAATAAGATCGTAGCCCTGGAGACGTGCGCACTCCTCTAACTCCAGTTATGACTCAAATTTGAAAACGGAGGAGGAAAATTTACTCCCTCTTTGGTTGGATTTGTAACTTTAACTTGTTTGATAAATAACTTGAAGCGTTTAATGGCCAGGCTGCCACGTAAGAAGATTGAAACATTGAAGATTTAATAATTGTAGCATATGATTTCACTAAATTCAGTAGCTACAGTGAAGGGCAAGCATAAGAATTAGTTTTAATCCCCCCAAACTCTTTAATCTCACAAGGGGAATTTGTATTTTACCTTTTCTCACCAATTTACTTTCCAGCTATATTTAAAAAAAAAAAAAAGTGTCACACCTGCATGGAGGCTTATTTATTAACTGCAGAAGAGCACCATATTCTACTGCAATTCTTCAGGTTGTATAACATCATAAAAATATAAGATTAAGATAATAAAAATGAAACTGTTGGTAAATATGACAGCTATCACTATCTTTAAAAAAAAGTCTACTTTTATTTTCAAAAGTAGCTGAAAATAATTTGGAATTATCTTTTCTTTTAATCTGATAACAATGTGGCATTAATTTAAATTTTGTATGTCAGTGCACTTTGAGCTTTAAAACAAATTATTTCTAATGTCTATAACTTCAAGTAAGAAGTGGACTTTCAGAGTGAAGCAGCTATTTTGGTGTATCCCCTTCTTCACAAGTGAGCAGAAGTTATGGAAAAAGACAATTCTTTCAGTATTGGTCTGCTAGAAATTAAATTACTCAGGAATTCTCATGTTTATACTACCAGGTTGAATCTAGCTTTAAAAGTAGTAGTCAAACACCTTAATCATCTAGCCTATTTGATCAATGTTCCATATAAAATTACTTACATGTTTTCTCATGTTTTTCTTTAATTCTTACTGTTCATTTGTCCACACAGAAATAAAACATTATTACAATTGGATTTGGCAATCATATTGCCACTTGTCAGAAAAAAACAAGGATTAAATGGATATGTAAACTGAATTACTGGATTTGGCAATCATATTGTCAGAAAACACCAAGGATTAAATGGATATGTAAACTGAATTACCATTTCAGTCTTTAGGGGGCTCTCTTTAGGTGAAAACTAAAGCTTTTTAGTGACACTGGTGGGAAGTGTGTGCTGTCCAGGAGTTTGCCCATGGGCTTTGCCTGTTGTTCCTTACATATGCAAACGATTTCACTCTCTAGGACTTCAATTGTGACAAACACCTCTGCAGTTGAAATGTAACAACATAAAACTTAAACTTCTTTCAACTTCTAGCACAGATAACTATACGTAAATAGAATGTCTTTCAAGCCATTATAAACTGAGAAAATCACAGGAGACTGGAAAAATTATGCTACATTTTCCCCATTAAAAAAAAAAAAAAAGAAAAAATAGACCAATATAGTTAATATATCTAAGACAGGTCAGTAATGATGGATAATGCATCAGTGACTCATTTAAAAAAAATATCAGCCTTTTTTAGCAAATGTGGACTCATCACTAAACTCTGATGGTAATGTCATTCTCATTAATAAAAATCAGTCAATAAGAATACCCACTCAATTTTGCTTCTAAATAATACAGACTGAAACAAATTGTCTCTAATACATTCTTTTGTCTCTATTGAGAGGGAAACAAAACATCCTGTGTATTAAAAGTTTCACTGTGTCTTCTGACTTACAAAACTATAGAAGAAAAGTTAGCTAGTACTAGAGCTAGTATTTTAATTTGTCAATCAGATTCACCAGGAAGATATTAGGTTAATAAATTCTGCTATTTATATAATCATATTGTCTGACTCCTACTTTGGTATGACTGCTTTATCTATGTAGCTTCCACGAATTCAACAAAGTAGGTCGTTTTCTGTTACATTGAGTGAGGTTTTTGTTTGTTTGTTTTTAAAAATGCTGTCCATCAGCTCAAAAGTCACAAAAAATCACAAGCAAGGAACATGACTTCTGGTTAGTGGAATACAGGGTAAGAAAAATAGAGTTCAAGATGAGATTCACCAGTACCTCCATAATACTTTGAGCTAACAGCAAGAACAGACCAAGAAACAGACAAGGAGTCAGAATTCCTGCTAATTCTGCAAAGTAAGTGTGGAAAGAAGTTGCCTGTTTAAGAAAGCTATTCTGTTGTGTGATTTGTGACCAGTAAGACAAATAAGAATCACAGAATCTTCTAGGTTGGAAGGGACCTTAAGAATCATCTTGTCCAACCGTCAACCTCACTGACAAAAATAGACACCCACACAACAAACAAGGAGCATCATCACTAAACCAGACCTCCCAGCACCACATCAACCCGGCTTTTGGAC
>NW_015090781.1:930772-1033647 GCF_001431845.1 Calidris pugnax
GTCTCCCCTCAGCCTCCTCTTCTCCAGGCTGAATAACCCCAGCTCCCTCAGCCTCTCCTCATAAGACTTATTCTCCAGACCCCTCACCATCTTTGTCGCCCTTCTCTGGACCCGCTCCAGCACCTCAATGACTTTTTTATGGTAGGGGGCCCAAAACTGGACACAGTACTCAAGGTGGGGCCTCACCAGTGCCCAGGACAGGGGGACAATCACCTGTTGGGCCCTACTCACCACACTGTTCCTGATACAGACCAGGATACCCCTGGCCTTCTTGGCCACCTGGGCACACTGCTGGCTCATGTTCAGCCGACAGTCGACCAACACCCCCAGGTCCTTTTCTGCCAGGCAGCTCCAGCCACTCTGCCCCCAGCCTGTAGCGCTGCTTGGGGTTGTTGTGACCGAAGTGCAGGACCCGGCACTTGGCCTTGTTAAACCTCATCCCGTTGGTCTCGGCCCATCGATCCAGCCTGTCTAGATCTCTCTGCAGAGCCTCTCTACCCTCCAGCAGATCAACACTGCCACCCAGCTTGGTGTCGTCTGCGAACTTACTGAGGGTGCACTCGATCCCCTCGTCCAGATCATTGATAAAGATGTTAAAGAGAAGTGGCCCCAGTACTGAGCCCTGTGGGACACCACTCGTGACTGGACGCCAGCTGGATTTAGCTCCATTCACCACCACTCTCTGGGCCCGGCCTCCAGCCAGTTTTTAACCCAGCAAAGGGTATTCCCATCCAAGCCATGGGCAGCCAGTTTCTCCAGGAGGATACTGTGGGAGACTGTATCAAAGGCTTTGCTGAAGTCCAGATAAACAACATCCACAGTCAGAAGAGAAAATTATAGCATTGGAAGGATCACCCCAGTGATGGCCTGAGAAGTATTAAAAGGGTGGCACATGAGCCCTAACGGGTTCACCATCAAGAAAGATTATCTACACCATTCTGGAAGGCATTAAACATCAAAATGAAAGTACCCAACTGTTTATTTCAAAACGGGTGAAAAATGTGGCCAGTTAGTAAGTAGGAGGGATAACACTGAAACTCAAATACACAAACAAGAGAATGGCCTGAAACTAACCACTAAGGAGTACCCATGACTTTTCCAAAAGAAATAATCAACAACCATGAGCAAAACCACAAAGCCCTGAAAACAAGATTAAACCTACATTAACAAAAACGAAATGCAGAAAATCCAACTTAGAACAAACTTTTATTCTTGAATTTTTCTGTTGTCCAAATGCAGATGATTCAAAAGCTCTAGAGCAGCCCTTCACTATTCTCTATTTTGTTTATTTGGGTTTTTTTGGTTGATTTGGTTTTTGGTGTTTTTTGGAGGGAGGGTGGTTGGATTTTGTTTTTTGGGTTTTGTTTTGTTCTGGGTTTTTTTTTGTTGGTTTGGGTTTGGGTTTTTTTTGGTTTTTTAATAAAACAAATAAAAGAGAATTTACCAGTAAGATCATCTATAATGAAAAGGAACACAACAGAACTAGTGAGGTCACTTTGGTTCAGTATTGGCATCACAGGGTACGAAATTAGTAAGATTTAATTTAAAACCTTGGAAAAGATTTTTCAGCAAGAATGTCTCTCACATATATAAATGTATGTGTATATTGACAGGCTGAGGGAGCTGGGATTGTTCAGCCTGGAGAAGAGAAGGCTCCGGGGAGACCTTATAGCAGCCTTTCAATACCTGAAGGGTGCCTGTAGAAGAGCTGGGGAGGGACTCTTTGCCGGGAGGTGTAACGATAGGACAAGGGGAAACGGTTTTAAATTGGAAGAAAAAAGATTCAGATTAGATCTCAGGAAGAAATTCTTTGCTATGAGGGTGGTGAGACACTGGAACAGGTTGTCCCGGGAAGTTGTGGATGCCCCATCCCTGGAGGGGTTCAAGGCCAGGCTGGATGGGGCTTTGAGCAACCTGTTCTAGTGGGAGGTGTCCCTGCCCAGGGCAGGGGGGTTGGAACTCGATGATCTTTGAGGTCCCTTCCAACCCAAACCATTCTATGATTCTATATGTGTGTACATATATTCTACAACAGAAATCTAAATAATTCTACAAATCTTTTTTTTTTTTCACTACTTCACCTGTTTAGTAAGACAGTAGGTAGACAAACACCTTATTCAGTTTTCAGTCCTTATATCCATCATTGTCACTAGTGATGCTTACAAGTCTGTCTCCCCTAAAGGGAGACCAAATGATGTCTCTCTTTTTTTTTTCTCTGCCATAAGATGCTGAGAAAAAAAATTGCATGTGCATTGAAGTATTTAGAAAAAATGGTTCCCCAAATTTATAAATCCCTCACGGTACTTTCAGACTTTCACATGAAATAGATTTTGATAAAAAGAACTATTTTTTTTTTCTTTTTTCAATGACTTTTAAGACAGAAGTCTGACTTTTAATATATTAAGATGGATAAGTAACTGCTGGTTCCTTTTTCTTTCATCCCAGTATTTTTCTCCCAGCTTCTTTACATATTATAGTAAACCATGAAGCATTAAAAAGTAATGCCTTTTCAAGCTTTCGGAAAGACACGGAACTAATCTCAACACATGGAAGGACAGCAGTAAAATTTCCTGCTCTATGAGACTGCCAGCTGCTCACCATGTGAAAGTAGGTAGGGCATACTATAATTTGTATTACGTAAATATTATACATCAAACCTATGCCCACTATAACAGTAAGAAAATTATTTACCTAAAGCTTAAGATAAATTCTAATACTTTTTTTTCTGTGAATAGACTTTTTTTATTTTATTTGCATATCAATTATTCACCCCTTTCAAAACTAACACTTTTGATGCATCATTTATAGGCTAACTGTTGCAAGCATATTTTCATACTTTCAACTCCTATTTTCTGTTAGTGCAAACTAGTTTTCTGTAAGTAGTCTTGAAGAAAGCCATCTGACATCAGACAGGGCTAAACCACATATAGATGTATATGATTTCACAATAACAGGCCTACTCACACCTCAGTCCATCAATTCTTAATATGAAAAAGAAGGTAGGTATTTCTAGAGACAAGAGGCAGTGATAAATACCTCACTTCTTATAAAACTGTGTCTAAACCTCAGTTTTATTTCTCTGCTAACAGTTAGTAATATTGAGGCTTTAAGAGAGGTTATATTTTACTTTATATAATTATTTTGTCCATCACTTGGCCTACTGATACTAAATCACTTTGATGCTGATAAGGTCAGCACAGAATGCAGCAGCCACACCAAGCAAATAATTAATTATTTCAGCCTCTCCACCTAAATTTGACCTAGTGAACATTTCAGAAAAAGAAGAAAATTCGGACCACTTCTAACAAGATTAATGACACAGCAGACCTCTAATTTCTACAACTACAGTACTAAGAAAAGCAGAAATGAGCAGCATACAGTTACTGTTTGCTCTTCATGCTAACATCAACCCAAACAAGCCAAAAGCAGGCACTTGTTGGGTGGGAGGAGTGGGCACACCTTCCTTAAGCACAGTCCTTTCAAGAAAAGGATTTGCGGTTTATAATGCTGGTAATACGAATCGTTTTTCTCCACACATTACCAGTAATCAGCAAAAGAAAAAGTTTAATATTTCTCTTTGTCTGACTTGCATGAATATCTAACCATTGAAAATTATTAGCCTGATATAAACTAATCTTTGTCAAAGAAAAAGAGAAAAATATGCAAGTGCTGATTATTTACTACAACTATATTGAATTGTTGCAAAATAAGCAGAGATCAAAGCACCTGTAGAAGAACTACTAAATTAAAAAATAAAAAAGAAAGCTATTCTATTTTTTTAAATATATGACCGTGGGACATCTGACTGGCAGAATGACTGGACAGATGTTTTTCAATAGCTGTACAATATGTGAATCTTTGTACTCTGTTAGTTCTTATTAGCAACTCTGGAGGGCTTTTACGATTATTTTCTAGTAAACTATGTACAGTAAATGTACTGTGAATATGCACATCTTTTATCCTATTTCATTACAATAGCATTTATTTGGATTGATTTGTGTATTTTAGACCAAAGCATGTTGTTATTAAAAAACTCTGAAATATAATAAGTAAAGTTTTATCCAGCTTCTCTTTTGTCAGTGGTAGTAGTTATTGCAATTTAGGTATTTATAAAACTTAATGAGGCAGTTGCTAAGCGATTTTTACATGGTTTATATTGCACATGTTTAAATAATATAAAAGCTTAGCTGACTAAAAAGGATCGATAGCAATTCAACAATAAAAAGAAATTTTGCCTCAATGTGCATACTATGTTTTTTTCCAATTATCTAATGTAGTTGTTTTCTAATTATCTATCTTGTTGTTATTGAGATTGTCTCCAAGGAGTCTGTCTAATGATTATTCATTGAATTTCTTTAATGTGGAGGAAAATAATTAGTGCTTTCACAAGAAAAACAACAGTGATGCAAAAGTAAATAGGTGAATACTAAACACATTAATTGAAGGCTGTTGGTTAGTGTTGTACATAACTTAGGTGTAAATATTTTGCTGGTTTTTCAAGTTCACTGCAAAGATTTCAACACAAGCTAAAGAATTTACTTTACATGGGAAGTTTAAAAGTCTACACATTGTTATCTAAATCAAATCTACAAATTATTATCCTGGCTGAACTGTTGGAAGATCAATGAAAAAAAGAAAAAGAATAGAGCTTCCCAAAGGGGAACTGAGGAAAAATGTAAAGGGTAAATTTTACAATAATTTTCATTGATTGTTAGAATTTTGATCTCTGTCAAAATTCATATTGCCTTTTTTTTTTTTTTTTCTAAGCGGGAAAGCTAAAGTCAATTGCACATAATTTAATGCTACTAATTGTATTTAATTTTTTAATTCCTTTATTACTTAACTACACTTTGCATATGGCTCCTACCTCCCAAATTCTCCCAGAACATTGGAAATACTACTGTCGATCCATTAAATTCCTTCTCTTGAAGTCCTGGTAAGGTGTATTACTGCAACAACCACAAATTCCCCCTTTTCTTCCTATTATACTAGACATGCATGATTTCTCATAATACTGAGGCCACAGGTCAATCTTTATATAAAACTACTGGAACAGTATCAGTAGATTAAACTCTTAACTATTTCAAGAGAAGAATATAGTACCATGCCTATTTCATAGACATCTTGAATCAGAATGACATCCTATTTTCCTGAAAACACTGAGAATCCTTGCTGTGCATTCGAAGTCAGATTTTAACCTGAAACTGTATTTTAAGAAACCTCGTTAAGCTATGCTTAATTTTTTTACAACGGATTATCTGACAACCTAGGCACCTTCTCCCTTTTTCACAATGATGCATGTTACTTGTCAAAAAAATTTAGTTGCTTCTCCATTACTCCAAGCTCACCATGTATTTACCAGAGGTAAAAATGGATTCATCCTCTTGAAGCACAAAATTTCTCTTGTGTCCTTCAAACAGCAGAAGTTTTTATCTCAGCATCAATCTGTTTTCAAAGCACTTGACAAAACCGGTTAAAACTTATACCTTTATCTATTCTACATGCATTATCCAGTGCACGTACAATTTTAAAAGCATACATACATTGCTGAGGAGAATGCTAATAAAGATATTGCTGCGTTCAGAGCTAATTTGATTGTTTTTCTCAAAGTTACAGGTCATTTCTTGTGATACCTGACCTGTACACTTTCAAATTTAGTAACTTCATCGTTATACTGACCTTTGTCAATAACTTATATTAGGCTGGAAAAAGGAACTCATGACAAAATTTGGTCCTTAATGTGAATTATGTTTCCATTCAACTAAAATAATAAAATAGTAGTATCAGTACTAAGTATAATTCAGGCTTCTCTAATTCCTGCCTTTTGAAAATTAAGATCAGAATCACAAGTCAGTGCTACATGTTCTGTCACCTGAAAAACCTTTGTTGACTTCAAAGAAGTCAAAGAAAAACATGGAAGTGTTTGGCCAATACATTTCCCCAAAAACTTCCCCTAAACCTGTTTGTCAATGGTTTCATCAAGTAGGGGCATAAGCTGCCATTATTATTGCTGTGACAAATGTAGTTTGGAATGTTTGTACGAAACCTTATCTGAAGTAAGGGCTGCAAGAATCACCATCAGTAGTCATAATTTAAAGTTTTAAAGTTTTAGGTACATCTGGATAAAGATATATAGATGGAATTCACATCCATCAGTTGTCATTGTTAACTAAGTTTTTCTAAGTTACTCTGTAGGGAGGAGTGGTTGCAAAGAGCAGGGAGTACATGAAACAACCGTGTCTAAGTACCAAAAGTTTGAGCTTCAGTGAATGTGGGCTGAGCTGTGACATTGTCCTGGTAAAACAGAATTTCTGTTCAGTAATTTTACTTTTTAGCTGAGCCTCTTCTAACTAACTAAACTCTGAAATTAACAGTGTATTGTGCACAAACTCTTTGCTCTCAGAGTGATCAGACCTGATTATACCAAGGAATGGTATGCAGAGAGGCTCCAGCTTATACTGACTGCTCTAACAACCAGCGGTCGTTAGCGGAAAAGCACGGAGGGGTCACACCTGGAAGGGGGGATGGACAGGAGAGGGGACCCAAAACTGATCAACAGGGTAGTCCATCCCATCTGCATCACACTCAGTATAAAAGCTGAGGGATCAAAGGGTCAACTCTTTTTCTTCAATGGTTGATGTCCCAGCAGGACCCCATCTGTTCATCTGCCTTTGATGCTGATCCCAGCATTCCTGACTCCAGATCCGCAATCCAGGTCCTGTCCATTGCTGAGTCCAGTCTGGGCATTTCCCTGTGCCTGCTGGGGACACGACTGTCATCCTGGGAGCTTGATACGGGTTTGTATTTATAGTATACCTTTTTATTATTATTATCATTTATTAGTTCATTATTTATTAATATTTTCATTAGTTTAGTTTTTTCCTAAACTCATAAATCTCTTTATCACTTCCTCTCCTCTCTTTGGGGGGGGAGGGCACTTGTCCTTCTGATTGCCAATCCAGCCAAAACCACAACAGACATTTGAAGTTCAAGGCAGGCGCTCTAAATTGCTTTTTAGAAGGGCCTACATGTTTCTCAGCTATTTCATTTGGGGACCTCAGGGAAATGTTTAGGTAACATGAAGAGTCCTCTGCAGAGATTTACCATAGTTGTTGCTATCATCCCTTGTCAAGGGAAGTGCCTCTGCTCAGTTAAGATGAGTCTTCATGTTCACAAATGCTTTTCCAGCAATTACATTGTTCTATTTTGAATGTGGGCTAAGCAAACACTCAATACAAGAAAAAACTTCCCCAACTGCTGATTTTTTTTTCCTGAGCAAACAGACATCTTTTTAATTTACCAAACACAATCGTGGTATACAGTCTGCCTACTATTTTGTATAGTATATTTTGCTCAGAGAACCATGGGAAGAATATTCAGAAAATTAAAACTTATTGAAACAATTCAGAAAAAGTTTTTACTTTTATCATGTCTAAAATTCCTACTGGAATTTTTACAGGTTTTAATTGAAAAATCTTACATTCAAAACAATTTTTATTTTGGGCAATCCAACTATCAATCCTTATAGTTACCGAAAACACAATTCTTTTACCAAACTTCCAATTTGTATTTCAAAAAATTTCAGAAAATCCCTATAACATAGAGCTTTCAAATACTTCTCTGCCTAAGGGAGCCACACAGCACCAGATAGATGACATTCTGTCTTTATATGATAATAAACCACCAATTTCTTGAAAATTTATGCACTGGAAAAATGGAAATGTGTATTCAGCCCTTACCAGGACCATCTTTATCATGAGGTTTTCTGCCTATTATAGAATCGCAGTCACCTTATTTGCAGAGCATAAGCAGAACCATCACAAGCAGGCAACATGTGCTTGACAGCTTCTTTTGCCAAGAGAAGAGAATGGAAAAAATTTAAAACTAGCCCAAAATAACTAACAATCAGTTTAAGTGATAAGCAGTGCATTAGTACACTGGAGAAAGAAACAAATTACCTGATTAGTCTCTAATGCATTACCTTCCTCTAGAGAAAACAGATTCAATGGAAAAATAAATCCTAAAAAAAGGACATAACAAACATTACAGTAAAGAGAAATAAAAATGTCATAGAAGACCTTGAAAAATCAGTAAAAGAGAAGTGGGTGAAAATGATTCTGATTATCCTAATTTGTAGTGATTATTCTAGATTTGATTAATCAATAAGCAAATTCCTCATAAGTAAGGCTTTAGGATGTTCTGATTTAAGTTTTAAGGAATTCTTAGACAAGGACAAAAAAATAGCAATAGACTATTTTTAAAAAAGATCGATTCTTCAAAGGAGTAGTACTTAAAAGAGAAAGAGGATGGCATTGTGACTTGATGTCAGAGCACTTGGATTTCATAGAGTAGGCGGTCTTAAAACAAACTATAAGTCCTTCATACAAGAGGAGATTACAAAATAACATGGAGATCTTACTGTGGGTTTGTGTGCACCTAATGCTCTGGGAGGTCAATCAGAAAAGCTGGCCTGTCCATCCTATGGCAATAATCCCTGGAGCGGCATTTACTACTGGAATGCTGCTGTGCTTGCCATGAATTGGATAACAAATACAGATCTGATGGATTCACTCCTCTAACTCCCTTCCTACTCTCCAAGTCTCACAACCTGTAGGAATAGAACAAATTCCAACAAGTTTGTCCAAATACAGTTAGATACAATGAACCTTAATATGCAGACACTTCTTTCAAACAGGGATTTATGCCTCTTACAAAACACAGCCACATGGCCAGCAACGCTTTCTGTGGTCAGGCAAGAAGGAGCAGGATTTACTCTGACAAATAATAGTCTAACTAAATCAGCTCTAAGTATTTATCTTGCTGCTTAAGGGTTATAAGGTGCTTGTACTAAAAAATAAGTACTTAGGAGCCAATACCGTTGGAAAATATAAACAGATATAAGATGACAAAAGCAGATGGATATCTTGACATGTGCTGTCAGCAGCTTTATGAAAATTTCCTATACTTGTGACTTCTCACTGTTAAGTTTTCCTTCCTTCAGCTCTGTAGACTTGCATGCTTGTTTACTCTACAGAGATAAAATTTGAGAAATTAATATGTATTTTTATTAAATTTTATGCTGTGCTCTGCCTGTGTTGGCTGCACGATCCCATTATGTGACATAACTCCAGCAAATTTATACTTAATGCATTTTCATTTTATTGCTGTTTATAGAATCATTTCTTCTGTCCTTTCATTTTTTAAATTTTACATTTATTTTTGCTTAAGCATGCAAGGGACTGTAAGATAATTACTAGGAAAGCTACTATTATTTAACAGTATGAAACTGTTGATAAAGATATCTCACAATGTGTTAGCATGCATTTAGACTCTGAAACCTTCCCAGCAATTTCTGAACATCACATTTTGTAATGTGTATTGCAGCAGTAAAAGAGCTTTTAGAGCTATAGAAATGCGATGTAAAAAGTGTACAGATTTTTCAGTATGTAGTTCCCCAGTTAAAATGATCTACCTTATTCCTCATTGAGATGAGAGGCCGGTAAATTCTCCTGCACGGCTTAACAGAAGAAACTCAGCCAGAATGCAATAATAAGGTAAAATGGAGAAAAAGGGAGAGGAAAAATATCTGTGTTTTCAATACTGATTAAGCAAAAAAAGACCAAGTTGTTCTACATGGCAGAAGCATTATAGAATGAGCCTCTTGCACACAATGGGAACATTTTTGGGAAAATCTGGAGAGAGTGTGTTCAGAACATGATCAAGTTATTAAGAGTCTTAATTTAAAGTAAATGAATAAACTGTATTCAGCTGAACTGAATTACTCTACTTTAATTCTGCATAAAGGTGACTACTCAGGGTTTCACTTAAACACTTCCAAAATTCATTCAGGTTAATTTTCCCCAGCGTCTGCATGTAGACAAAACCCTTAAACTGAGTACAAAAGGAAATGAAGAAATGATGCATTCAGTGCCACTAGAAACTGCTATTTCTAAAATAATCTTTTCAGCAACTCATAAATTAGTAATTTTTTAATGTGTTATTTTGATTTCGCTGCATTATTTCTACATATATATATAGAAATCTGGAGAGGCGATAGGCTTGTGTACTTTCAGCTGTTGAGTAAAATGGAATTGGTACCATTATTTCTTCTTTGCAGATCCGTGTGGTATGCTTTCACAGCAGCACAAGAGAATGGAGTAGCAAAGCTAATGACACAATATGAGAAAAAGAGTTCTTAAGAGTTCTAGTGCTAGGAAAGTTCTCCTGCACTTTTTTCTTCTTCGTAGTTGTGTGAAGACATCACCACAGCCGTAGTGAAATCTGTAGCCTGTTCCATAACAGCACTGATGATGTTTAATTTAGTGTCCTAAAGTTGAGCACCTCACTCCGGTGCTTGTTCACTGAGCTGAATAAACACGTCCTCCCTGACTCCTCAGGTTACGTAACAACTTCACATGACACATCTGCACATTTTGCATACAGAAGGTATATTTCATTTTTTCATCCTCCTACCCATAGCCCAGTTGCAGAATACCCGTTTTATTTTAAAGGAATTTTATTCTTAGTTCTTAATAATTATTAAAACTTCCATTATTTGGACTGAAATATAAGGCCAACCAATTTTACAAATTTTACACTTACTGCAAAATCAGCAAATAAATGGTAGCTCCTATCAGCTAAAAACAGAAAGCATACTGGAAAGCAAATCTTCATCTACACACCTTACTCTTCCTAGCAGTAATAGTGTTTTAGAAGAAGCAGGATTGCCAGGATGTCTACTAAAAAAGCAACTACTACTAGCATAAGCCTGAAAAAATACATGACCATATCTCAAGGATGAGCTGATAATTAAGAGAAGCAAGTGGTCAGCAGTTCAGGCTTATAGTGTCTTTCTCCCCCTCCCCCCCCTCCTTTTTTTTTTTTTTTTAAGTGATAACAAACTGGGTAAGATGTTTGCAGGAACTCACAGATCAATAGCTAACAAACTAAATGCATACTCCTTTTTCAGTGCAGTGATTCTATTGGGATTATACAATAGTAAACCAGGCCCAAATGGTATAGCCGTAGGTTTTCCAACTATTTATTGCAGACAGTCAGCTATCGATAAAGTTTAACATTCACTGCTATTTTTCAATTCCGTATAGAGTGATTCTCCCACTTTAATGAATCCCAAGAAACGAAACACGTAGAACTACTGAATCAACAGATACCCAGTGAGTCTGATCCTCTTCGAAAGGATTCCTTATAGAATTTCCTTAAAGAAACTCTGGCAATTGCACTGTGGGGGAAAACTTAATGCCGAAGCTTGATTCTGCCATTTGATTTCATCTGTTACTTGACAGAATTAAGCTAAACTCTAAGAATAAGATGCACTGTATTTCAAACACACTACATACACTTCCGTTAGACATATACTTACTACAGAATTCCCTTAAATCAGATATGAAGTTTCTGAAAAGGAAGGATTAAAATATAGATGAAAAATCAAATCAGGTACACAGAAAGCCAATGGAGAATGAAGACCATTGTTCTGGTGAACAGCAGGAGTTAATAAAATAGTTTGGAATGCATATGTAATCCTATTTTATATGGAAATTAAGAACGTACACATTTAAATGATCAGTACTGCATACATCGTATATTTGATATTCTGTGGCATTTCTGTTGATCACTGCTATCATCTGAAGTGCACTGATAAAGGCTGAAGAAACACAACATGGCTGTAAATAACTCTTCAGTTCAATGAGACTGACAATTATATGCGATTTTGATAGTCTATATTTAGTAAGAGTTTCAAGTCTGTTAGACACTACACAGTGCGGATCAAAGCAAGCTTATGAAATACAGGAGGCCTTCTGTAATATAATTTCACAGAAATGTTATTTTTTTTGTTTTGTTTTGTTGTGGCCTAAGTGTCAAGTCCTAAGCTTACTCTTTTTCTTTCAGAGTAGCAGCATATGCCGGTCAGTGAAGCATACGCTACACAGCTGTTACATCTACTGTATGACCTGTACAGATTGAGTTAGCCATTGTGTTCTTCAGTTCTGGTTCATCAGACTTTTGGTCTGAGGGGTTTTAATCTAAATTTAGCAAAAGAATACAATTCAGTGTTATCTTGTCTATCCATAATTCATAGCTTCCAGCCTGTTTTGATCTAAAATAATTAGCCAACTTTTTTTTTCCTTTTCAACATTAACATAGGATGTATGAAAAAATTCAGTACAGCAATTAATGGCAGAAAAGCTCCAGAACGGCAGTTTGATAGTGTATGAATATATTTTTGCATGCACACAGAGACGATGTTAGTAGATGTGGAATTTCTATCACCATTGCTCCTGTTCTCAAGTTCTTACATTTGCATTTATGCATGCTTCCATTAAGAAAGAGAACTATTTTTACATCTAAGAATATATATCATATCATATATCAGTGAATAAATAAGAACAAGTGTGGTAGTATAAGACCTAATCTATTAAGATGTCTCAAAACTTCAGATCATTTTTTTTTTCCAAAGAAGGAACCAATTTCCTGTATTGACAGTCTTCCGGATACATTCTGTTGTTGATGAAACCCCTAAGGCAAAGAAAGGTGGGTACAAAATTGAAACCGCGTTTCCTTTTCTCTCCATGTTTTTCTCCCAAAGCATCTAGCCTACTAGAGGCAGGAAAGAAGAATAAATTGAGCCTCAGACTATCCCTTTATGGCTCTGCCTATATCCCTAACTTCAACACTTGTCACTAACACTTGAAATAATATTAAATTCGAGTTTCTTACTGAAGTACCGAATCTTTCTAGCTATTTTAAGTACAATTGTAACTTCTGATTAGTATTTTTTTTAATATCTTTTTAATAAATCATTGATACAAATAGAAGAAAGTGGTACAAGGCCTGGATGAAGAGTAATTTAAAAACATTTGTTTTCTCAAGTTCACTAAGGAAACCTAATAGTCTGTATTTCATCATGAAGTTCTCTCAGAAACAAAGCAAAGCTCCGTCTGAGTTTAATTCCCCGCCCCCCCCGACAGTTTGGGAGTATAATTATGTAGAACTAAGGAACTTTGAAGATGTGATTTTTTATAACTCACCGTCAGGAAGTTATGCGATGATCAAATCTGTACTTTTCAGGCCTGTATGTACTATGTTAAACAGTTCAACTGATTCACAATCTCTCTTTTATGTATTTAATATATATTATGCAAAAAATACTTAAATCAATCATGCGGGAATATTTCCCAGTATGAACATGAATCAGCATATAAACATTCATTTGATTAAAAATCAGTTTCTCATTGAGATGGGCTCAAGAAATACGATGCACATATTTGTGAGAAGCCCACTGGGACAATAGCCATGTACTCTTACATCTTATTTTAAAACTGTAACACATGACGTTCAGTCTAAAATGGCAGACAAGAATGAAGAATTACAGACTCAGGCAACTATCCCAATAACAGAAGTCGTGTCATAAAGTTTTGTTTGGGTTTGTTTGGTTGTTTTTTTTTTAAAAAACAACAACTCTCTCCTCCTCCCCCATACCCAGATCTCACTCTTTCTCCCTCTTCCCACACCCTCCAACAATATACATTTTAATAGAGCGGAGAACGATCTCATGAGGACTGTAAACACAGCAAATTGTTTCTACTAAGTTAAATACCTTTCCATTCTCCTTCCCCCACTCTTTTCTAGTTCATTTTCCCTCTCTATTTTTTTTTTCTTGAAGTTCAGAAAATAGATCAAACTCAAGTAGCTTACAGGCACCATAAACACATAATATTACTTCTCCATGTGTGCACTATTCATTTCAGAATAACTGTTGCTAACCCTGTACTCACTGAAACCAGGACTCGAGTCTCAAAACTCATGAAACTTGTTTAAAAATTCTTTAAGTTATTTATATGCACACAGGTGTACAGGGATGTGTGATTTCAGATGCACACAAGTCTACCAACCTTTTCATGCATTACAGAATACCTTGATTTTTAAAACAATAAAAAAACTCCTTCAAATCATTATTTCATCTATGTATTTTTAGTGAATTACTGTATTACATCAACAACTACTGCAAGGATATTTTTTTTACTTCACCAATTTTTATACATATATTTAGATTGACAAGCCAGAAAATACTACGTACTTCTGGATCCACCATGATACAGAACATCTCTCAAGTTTTGCAAGGAGATAACAGCCAATGAAATAAGGATAGATTGAATCCTTCAACCAAAAAAAAGAAACTTAACAAGTGGTGTTCCCCAGGGGTCAGTACTAAGTCCAGTCCTCTTCAATATATTCATCAATGACCTGGACGAAGGGATGGAATGTACCCTCAGCAGGTTTGCTGATGACACAAAACTGGGAGGCGGTGCTGCCATCCAGCAAGACCTGGACAGCTTGGAGAGTTGGGCAGAGAGGAACCTAATGAAATTAAACAAGGGCAAGTGTAGAGTGCTGCACCTGGGGAGGAGCAACCCCCTGCACCACCACAGGTTGGGGGTGACCTGCTGGAAAGCAGCTCTGAGGAGAAAGACCTGGGAGTCCTGGTGGACAACAGGATGCCCATGAGCCAGCAAGGGGCCCTTGTGGCCAAGAAGGACAATAGCATCCTGGGGGGCATCAGGAAGAGTGTGGCCAGCAGGTGGAGGGAGGTCATCCTGCCCCTCTGCTCTGCCCTGGGGAGGCCCCAGCTGGAATACGGAGTCCAGTTCTGGGCCCCCCTGTTGAAGAAGGACAGGGAACTGCTGGAGAGGGAACAGAAAAGGGCCACAAAGATGATTAAGGGCTAGGTTGGAAGGGACCTTAAAGATCATCTAGTCCAACCATCCAACCACCAGAGAGGTGGTGGAGTCTCCTTCTTTGGAAACATTCAAAACCCGCCTGGATAAGTTCCTGTACAACCTGCCCTAGGTGGATCTGCCTTGGTGGGGAGGGTTGGACTAGATGATCTCCAGAGGTCCCTTCCAACCCCATTCTATTCTATGATTTCTACTAGTATCTTAAAGGTTTTTTGGAAGTAACAAAAAATCAGGGGTGAATTCCTTCTCCTAGCTAGGCTCACCAAAACCACAGAAACAATACTTTCCCCAGTTAAATAATTTCTTCATAAACAGTAAACAGAAAGGCAATATTGGCAATATTGGCAGTAGTATTTTAACTCAAAGTTCACTTCCTATTTCATGGAGACAGTTGTGAAACATACTAGTCTTTTCATGACTCAACTGACTGGTATACTAGTGTCTTCTTAAATCACTTTAAAAGAGGTATTCTACTTAAGTGTACCCCTAGGTCTACACTGTGCCAAAAATATAGAGGTACCATATCCACTTCCTGGACTGAAAATTTGCATTCCATTGATGACTTCCACTATATATTCAGTAACAGCTATTTATCTGGCTGTACATATATATATAGAGAGAGAGAGACTGAGTCTCTGGAAAACTCCCACAACAGAAAAATTAGAGTGTCCCAACTACCACATAGAAAATCACATAAATTAATTCCTCTACATCCACAAAACCAAAAACCACTCAAAAAATCTTTGAGACGTGACCTTATATACGGCTACATTTTCCCCAAGCACACCAGATCCTTAAAAAGGAACTCCTGCCAACACTGTCACTTTTGTAAAGAAAAAGACATTACTGTTCAGCGAGCATCTTTACGCCACATGTAGGGTTTGATACCTCCAAAAGGAACCTCCTCACATCTGTGCCATTGGCCATTTCCCCCTAATTATCAAACACAGCTGGAGACTGGAGAGTTAGGAAAACAATTAGAGTTTCTAGGAGAAGAACACACATTAAGAAAAAAAAATTCCAGCCATATCACCTGGTAATCATCAAAGCAATCTATTTTAGTGAACTCTTTGTCATCACCAAACTATTAGTAGTCCAACATAAGCCAACAGGAATCAAACCAACCCAGGAAAAAAAAAAAAAGGAAAAACTTTTAAAGACACTTTTGCTGTTACTAAAATTATCCGTTCAGAAATTAGAAATGCCTTCTGTAACAGCATAACCAGCTAAACAACCATGTAGTGAAAAAGGTTTTGAGAAACAAAACACAATTATTTATTGGATGTTGAAGTGTGTTCTGATAGCCAGCCAATCTTCCTCAGTAAATATAGAATAGGCATTAGAAGGAAGAATTTAGAAAACAGTAGTGGAAAATATTCAACTTATATACAGTTCTATCAAATATGTACAAAGTTCATTATTAATATAGTATGAAAATTAGAGTTGGGGTGTAATTCCTCAAATGTCAATGCAGAACTGGGAATTTCACTAGTATTCAGTATGCTACTTGTTCATTATTACCTTTGTACCATTGAGTTAACTTAAAATATGTTCTAACAACTAATGTACTGTTTTATTAACAGTTACAGTGTCAATATGTTTTTATTATGAGATTTATCTTAATTCACGTACAAACTATTATTTAACAGCAGAATGCGCTTGAAGGAGTCTGATAGTTTATAACAAGGAAACTAATCTTACAATGCCCTTTGAGAAATCCCAAAGAGAACTTCTCTGTAACAAGAGCAATGGTGCAAAAAAATCAGAAGAAAAGTCTTTTAGCCAGCCATTGTGGAAGAGAGAGTGACATTTCTCTCACATGCATGAATAGTATATTGGCACTCAATGTTTAGAAAGATTTGCAAGAGCAGGACAGCCATCAACATCTATTGAGCACTCTAGAAGATAAAAAGAGAGGGGCAGTTTGTCTTGCCTGGTTTTCATTTTTGAAATTTAACCTATCTAATCAACCGAACAACATTTTCCAGTAAGTATCTGAGACAAGAATATTTCTAAAATTGTATAATGTCTCAAAGTGGTATAAGCAAGTAATCACAGGATTTTGTCAATTTTTTTCGGGGGGGTTAACATGCCTACTACCAATCATAGTACCAATTTAACTTTTAGCATTTTATCACTCATGCATCACCTATAATATAACCTGACAAATCCAAAGGTCAGTGTGGCTCAGAGCATACTAAGAAATAAATAGAACTGTAAAGTTAAATGGAATGTGTGGAGAATATTATGAGGAATTCAAATTGCAGAAGTCAGGGATTACATGTGAAAATACAGATTACTGAAGTTTTGAAACTTAACTTGCTAATTCAGTTGTGTATCAGAAGACTAATTAGAGACACTTTTGTAGTTTACAAATGTTTTCAATGAAGCTGAAACTGTAAGTTATGTTAATAAAATACTTTACTTAAAGTCCAGGCATCTACAGTCCCCTACAAAATACATATATGATTATGATAGTACAGAAGGTTTAAAAATTCATTTTATGTTGAAGTAATTTTAGTGAGTCAGAGGAAGGGTCAACTGTATAACTGCTTATCTTTGCACACTGGAGATAGTTTACAGGCTCACGCTGGAACACAGATTAGGATGAAAGTATGCTTCAGGTCTGGTATCAAATGGGAACCAGACACTGGATTCAGACTGAATGGCACTAAAATTTCGTAAGCTATTTTCACATTTTCCATGTTCAAACATTGTATCAGCCTTGTTGGAGTGTCATTATTGTGATATCCTTAGATCACAGCCAGGTCATAGGAGAGAACTGTGCCTTGGGAGCATACATGTGACAGGATCTCAGTCTGGAGTCCCAGGCTGGGAAGGTGCCTACTTAAAAAGAATCATAGAATCATAGAATCATATGAGGTTGGAAGGGACCTCTGGAGATCATCTAGTCCAACCCCCCCGACCAAGGCGGATCCACCTAGGGCAGGTTGCACAGGAACTTATCCAGGCAGGTTTTGAATGTTTCCAAAGAAGGAGACTCCACCACCTCTCTGGGGGTTGGATGGTTGGACTAGATGATCTCCAGAGGTCCCTTCCAACCTAGACGCTTCTATGATTCTATGGTTCTGGGCAGCTCTACTACTCTCACAGTAAAGAAGTTCCTCCTCACGTTTAAGTGGAACTTCTTATACTCAAGTTTGCACCCATTTCCTCTTGTCCTGTCACTGGGCACCACTGAAAAAAGATCAGCCCTGTCCTTCTGACACCCACCCTTGAAGCATTTGTAAGCATTGACTAGATACCCCCTAAGTCTTCTCTTCTCAAGACAAAAAAGACCCAAGTCCCTCAGCCTCTCCTCGTAGGAGAGATGCTCCAGGCCCTTAATCATCTTTGTGGCCCTTTTCTGTTCCCTCTCCAGCAGTTCCCTGTCCTTCTTCAAGTGGGGGGCCCAGAACTGGACACCGTATTCCAGATGGGGTCTCACCAGGGCAGAGCAGAGGGGCAGGATGACCTCCCTCCACCTGCTGGCCACACTCTTCTTGATGCACCTGCGGATGCCATTGTCCTTCTTGACTACAAGGGCCCATTGCTGGCTCATGGGCATCCTATTGTCCACCAGGACTCCCAGGTCTTTCTCCTTAGAGCTACTGAGAGAGATTAAAACAACCACTGTGTCAAAATACAAGCCACTGTATCAAAAACTAGGAAGATATATCTGAGCCATTTTTTTTCACCCAGTAGAGTCCAGTCAGGCAGCAAAAGCTCTCTACTAACAGCAGTGATGGGATCTAAGAGATGGTCTAATTCCTACAAGAAGAAACTTTTGATCTGCAATAGTGATAAATGGTTCTTTTCAGCATTTCAGATTGGTTACTGGCTACAGAGTCAGAATTAGATTTAAAGATTATTTTTTTTTTTTATCAAACTGCAATAAAGTTTTGCATTAGGGCATTTGGAAACACTGCAAGTTACTCTATAAAAGACCTAGCATACATTTGAACTGTAAGTGGATATAGGTATATTTTAACAGTTAGCTCCTGAACTTCTCCGAATGGTGGATCCCTTTTGGTATCTTTTAAACTAATTAATTTTCAAAGTTTATTCTTTTAAAACTGCTTTTCAACTTATTTATTTAGATTTTTAATATTTCTTCCCCTTTGGGGGACTATCTATCCCATAATAACCAGATCAGGTTAAATTATATACAGACAACCACTGACCAAAATTGTACCAATTTCCTAGCATTGCCAGGAAATATTACTATGGGAAACTACAAAAGCTTTGATCATATTATTAAGATAGTTTGCAATCAGCTATTTCAGTCTTCTCCCATCAACTGCCCACAAAGTGCTTCATGACTATTCACTTTTTTAATTTATTAGTGCAATTGGTTAGCAATAGACAGATGGCATAAAAATTGTTTATGCTTAGTGATCGGATGATTTACAATATTATAAATTTGAAGAGGGCTACATTTTTTGGCACAAAAATATAGATACTTTCTCTTTTCACTGGATGTCTGCTGGAAATATTACACAGCAGAGAGCAGACAGGCTAGGAGGTGCCTTGAGTGTATGGAAGAGAACTTCCTGACACAACTGGTAGGTGAGCCAACCAGGGGAGGTGCCTCGCTAGACCTACTGCTCACAAACAAAGAGGGACTGACTGATGGGAGATGTGGAGGTCAGAGGCTGTCTTGGGCTTAGTGATCATGAAATGGTTAAAGTTTTCAATTCTTAGTGAGGTAAGGAAGGGGGTTAGCAAAACCTCCACCTTGGACTTCTGGACGGCGGACTTCAGCCTGTTCAGAACGCTGATTGGGAGAGTCCCTTGGGAGATAATCCTGTGGGGCAAAGGGGTCCAGGAAAGCTGGATGCTCTTCAAGAAGGAAATCCTAAAGGCCCAGGAGCAGGCTGTCCCCATGAGGCGCAAAATTAAAGGGCGAGGAAAATGGCCGGTCTGGATAAAGAAATAGCTCTTGATGGGATTTAAGGAAAAAAGGAGGGTTTACCACTTTTGGATGAGGGCACAGGCAACTCAGGAGCAGTACAGAGATCTTGTTAGGTTATACAGAGAAAAAATTAGGAAGGCAAAAGCCCAGCTGGAACTCAACCTGGCCATTAATATGAAGGACAACAAAAAAAGTTTCTATAGATACATCAACAAAAAGAGAGTCAGGGAGAATGTCCACCCCTTACTGGATGTGGTGGGAAACATTGTGACCAAGGACAAGGAGAAGGCTCAGATATTTAATGTGTTCTTTGCCTCCGTCTTTAATTGTCAGACCAGCTAGGGTATACCAGGGTATTCAGCCTCCTGGGCTGGAAGATAAGGATGGAGAGCAGAGCAAATTCCCTGTAATCCAGGAGGAAGTAGTTAATGATTTGCTTATGCACCTGGACAGACATAAGTCTATGGGGCTGGATGGGATTCACCCAAGGGTACTCAGGGAGCTGGCAGGGGAGCTCACCGAGCCTCTCTCCATTATCTATCAACAATCCTGGTCAACAGGAGAGGTACCAGATGAATGGAGGGTGGCCAATGTGACGTCCATCTACAAGAAGGGCCAGAAGGAGGATCTGGGAAACTATAGGCCTGTCAGCCTGACCTCGGTACTGCGAAAGATCATGGACAGGATCATCTTGAGTGAGCTCCAATGGCAGGTGCAGGGCAGGCAAGGGATCAGGGCCACCCAGCATGGGTTTATGAAAGGGAGGTCCTGCTTAACCGACTTGATGTCTTTCTCTGAGCATGTGACCCACTTTCTCGATGAGGGGAAGGCTGTGGACATTGTCTACCTGGACTTTGGTAAGGCCTTTGGCACCGTCCCCCATGGCGTTCTCCTGGAGAAACTAGGGAATCATGGCATAGACAAGTGTACCCTCCGATGGATAAAAAACTGGCTGGATGGCCGTGCCCAGAGAGTTGTGATTAATGGAGCAAAATCTGGTTGGTGACCGGTCACCAGTGGTGTCCCTCAGGTCTCAGTTTTGGGGCCAGTCTTGTTCAGTATCTTTATTGATGATCTAGATAAGGGGATTGAGTGCACCCTCAGTAAGTTTGCAGATGACACCAAACTAGGTAGGAGTGTTGATCTGCTTGAAGGTTGGAAGGCTCTACAGAGGGATCTGGACAGACTGGATCAATAAGCCAAGGCCAATGGGATGAGGTTTAATGAGCCCAAGTGCCGGGTCCTGCATTTTGGTCACAACAGCCCCAGGCAACACTACAGGCTTGGGGAAGAGTGGCTGGAAAGCTGCCCAGCAGAAAAAGACATAGGAGTGTTGGTGGACAGCCGGCTGAACATGCACCAGCAGTGTGCCCAGGTGGCCAAGGCAGCCAATGGCATCCTGGCCTGTATCAGGAATAGCGTGGCCAGCAGGAGTAGGGCAGTGATGGTGCCTCTGTACTGGGCACTGGTGAGGCCTCACCTCGAGGGCTGTGTTCAGTTCTGGACCCCTCACTACAGGAAGGATATTGAGCTGCTGGAGCGTGTCCAGAGAAGAGCCACCAAGCTGGGGAGGGGTCTAGAGAACAAGTCCTATGAGGAGCGGCTGAGGGAACTGGGCATGTTGAGTTTGGAGAAGAGGAGGCTGAGGGGAGACCTCATTGCCTTCTGCAACTTCCTGAAAGGAGATTGTAGAGAGGTGGGGGTTGGCCTCTTCTCCCAAGGGAACAATGACAGGAGCAGAGGAAATGGTCTGAAGTTGGGGCAGGGGAGGTTTAGATTAGATATTGGGAAGAATGACTTTCCTGAGAGGGTGGTCAGGCCCTGGAACAGCCTGCCCAGGGAGGTGGTGGAGTCACCATCCCTGGAGGTATTTAAGAAACGTATATACGTGGCTCTTCAGGGCATGCTCTAGTGCCCAAGATTATTGGTTTGTGGGTGGGTGTGATGTGGTGGGGTGCTGTATTTTGTGGGTTTTTTTGTTTTGTTTTGTTTTTTTCTAAGGTTGGACTCAATGATCTCAGAGGTCCCTTCCAACCATGGTGATTCTGTGATGCTTTTAATAAGCTTTGCAAGGACAACTTTTCACATATTTATTAGAAGTAAATATTTGTAATTACCAATTGTACTTAGTGATTTTCATTAATTTTTTTTTCTTTATGATTAATAGAGGAAGATTCTAAGAATAATATCAGCATCTAAGATGAAGTTCTAAAGACTTAGACGTAATAGTTACTTTTAAAAGTATTACTTGTTAAAAAAGTAGTGACTAAACATGGTAACTAAAACAAGCAATGTCCACCTCCATTACAAATTCTCCATTTTCCTGAACATTGTATAGCACAATCAAGAAGGTTTACTGTTTGCCTCCATTGAGCAAATATAGAAATAATTTTGCTAGTGGAAGATGATAAAGAATCCCATTTTCTGTTATCAGTTACAATTCTATAGATTGTTCCATTAAACAATGAAGAAATGCAACTCATTTCAGAAAGAATCAAAGGAGTGCTTAATCTAGAAGTTTCAGAGAACAACAATGAATGAAATCATCTTGCTCTTCAAGATTAGGTTTAAGGAATATATTCAGTCTCTTTATTCACATATCATATTTAAAATCTGAGTTTACCTTAGTATTAAAACCTAAAGTCATGAAACTAACATTTATCTGAATCTATATCCTGTACTCTGCTGTTATAATATTTACAAATTAATATACAGGTGATAACTAGTGATCCAGCTACTAAAGTCACTTCTAACAGAATATATAACACAAACTTCAATATTGCCTTGCATAGTAATAAGTTTACTTTCTTTCTCCTAGCTTCTTTTTTTGTGTAGTCACTAAAGTTTCCCTTCTGCGTGTTGTATAAAATCAGCTAGGTTCAAAATATATTAGGAAAGACTTTACTGAGATCTTTGTACTGTGACATTCTACCAACATCTTAGAAAGGAACTTCAAATAAATATTCTAACTCTCTCTGCATATTTGACACATCCATGGTAATAGGAGAAATGAGAAATTTGATTTTATGGTAGAATTCTTTATAGCAGGAGAGAGAGAGAGAGACACCAGTGCTTAACCATCAAACTTTCACGAGATTCATTTACTACAGGTGTTGTTGGTACTCAGTTTATGAAGAAATAAAAAATATATTGGTAGAGCTGATAAAGAAAAATTTCCAATTCATGTAATCCCATGTATTGATATTGATATTGTGTACCAATAGGAATACTGTATTGATATTTCTATATCAATAATTTTGTCCCATACATTGCAGACTGTTCCAGGGCTGCTTCTTACAGAAATCTGGTATCTTTTAGATCTCTGACATTTGGTTTTCACCTTATGGATGTCAAATCTGAATCTTTTCAGAGAGAACTTTCTCTTTTGTATAGATAGACATGTTAACAGTGTCCACAGAAGAAATGAACTCCATTGCAGGAAATAAATTTAATCCATTCTTCGATTATTAAGATGATTCCTTTTTAACATAAGATCCTGAGAGCACAAACTACCCTATCACTGACCACATAGTCCAGACAGAAGATTAAAATACACCAAAGAGAAAATAACTTCAATCAAAATACTTTCAAAGTTTAATAAACCAGTAATATCGTCCAAAAAAGTATCATTTTGTCATAGTAAGTATCTCAAGAAATAAACCTATTAAACTGAGATTTGGCTGAAGGATAACAAAAATTCAACACTGCAATATTTAAATTTAATAACACGCTCAGCCAAATGCAAAATTCCATTTCCTGCTAGATCAAAATGTAATTGTTCCACTTAATTATTTGATAATAACAGTGTCTTCTATTAAAAGGCTTATTTATTATTGTTCTTTGGCTACCACTCAAAAACTCCAACATAACACTCTCCCTCTGTAGAAACCTCAGAAGACAGAGTATGTAACATTATTTAGTAGAACTAAAGGTAATTTCCTTAGAAAAAATACATTTTTGCAAAGTAAAGTCCCCTGAGAGCACCTCAATAAAACAAATATTTCCAAATTACTTTAAAGAGATCGCTTACACATAGAACAGTTTACAGAACTGGACTCAGAGATGGAAAAAAGACATGTAGTCATTTCTATTCACATCCTGCATTCCTGCATTCTGCCTGATTACATTAATGGAATATCTGTTAGCACAACAAAATATGCTACACCAGTTTAAGGCCATTTACATATTTAAATTATTAACTAGTTTACAATGCTAACAACACATAAAAACCCCCCACATTTTCCAAATCTGTATTCTGCTTAAAGATGCTACTTGAAACCACACTGAAATAGATAGGTTACATTCACAAATAGATAAGTTACATTCATGATTGTACTGACTTACCCTGGTAGAAGAACTCATTAAGGAACCAATCAGATTGCCAGTGTTGCACTTGAAATTCAAATTGTGATCAGGATGGTTATTTGCTTCCCAGCTTCCTGAATCACGCATTACCGACTTGTCAGAATTTGCAGAAATTTTCTGAAAGGCAGTGCAAGTCATTCCTGTAAAACTAGATGGCTTGATCATGAAGGCCTCCAGAGCAATATTCTGAGATACCTGTGAAAACAGGTGAAGCAGATATGTTGCTAACTCATTAAGCATAATTGCCTTATCATATGTGCATTGCATATTTACTGTATGTACTTCCACACATGTTTGTAGGGTAAGAAAGATAACAGAACTTCTTTAAAAAACTGATCTAGAATTCACAGAATCACAGAATCACAGAATCTTCTAGGTTGGAAGGGACCTTAAAGATCATCTTGTCCAACCGTCAACCTAACTGACAAAAATAGTCACCCGCACAACAAACAAGGAGCATCATCACTAAACCAGACCTCCCAGCACCACATCAACCCGGCTTTTGGACACCTCCAGGGATGGGGCCTCAACCACCTCCCTGGGCAGCCCATTCCAATGTCTGAATTCTACAATGGCATAGTGGATTTGCCTGAATCTTCTTTAGGAATATGTCAGTTATTATTATATCAATTTTGCAATTGTGTCATTATCAGCTTCAATGGAATCAATCCTAATTTAAATCAATGCAGTTATAAAGTGAACTTGTAACAGCATCACTAGGAATTATTTAAAAAATGAACAAGGATGTGTTTTGTACCTCAGAAATGAAATAGAAAACTTCTAAGCTATTTGGTGCGTAGGTTAGTTTTTTTACACATCTTGTTCCATTAGGGTATTAAACACAACTATAGGTTCAATCCAACACTACGTTATAGGTCTTTGGCTCACCCTTTAGTAAGGTCATGTGTCTAGAAACAGATTGTAGCACAGTGTAGAGATCAGAGAATCACAGAATGGTTTGGACGGGACCTTAAAGATAATCCAATTCCAATCCACCTGCCATGGGCAGAGACACCTCCCACTAGACCAGGTTGCATAAGGCCCTGTACAAGCTGGTCTTGAACATTTCCAGGGAAGGGGCATCTACAACTTCCATGGGCAACCTGTTCCAGTGCCTCACCACCCTCACAGCAAAGAATTTCTTTCTAAATATCTGACATAAATCTCCCCTCTTTCAGTTTAAAACCATTACCCCTCATCCTACCCTACATTCTCTTGTAAGGAGTCCCTCCCCATCTCTCCCCTAGGCACTGGAAGGCCATTATAAGGTCTCCCTGGAGACTTCTCTTCTCCAGGCTGAACAACCCCCTCAGCCTGTCCTCATAGAAGAGGTGCTTCAGCCCTCTGATCATCTTTATGGCCCTCTGCTGGACCACTTCCTTCTTATGTTGAGGACTCCAAAGCTGGCCACAGTGCTCCAGGTGGGGTCTCACCAGAGGGAAGCAGAGGGGCAGAATCACCTCCTGAGACCTGCTGGCCATGCTTCTCTTGATGCAGCCCAGGATGTGGTTGGCTTTCTGGGCTGCCAGCGCACATTGCCAGCTCTTGCTGAGCTTCTCATCCACAAACACCCCCAAGTCCTTCTCCTCAGGGCTCCTCTCAATCTATTCTCTGCCCAATCTGTATTTCTGCTTGGGATTGCCCTGACCCAGGTGCAGGACTCTGCACTTCATGAGGTTTGGAAGGGCCCACCTCTCAAAGCTTGTGCCGGTCCCTCTGGATGCCATCCCTTCCCTCCAGCATGTTGACCGCACCACACAGCTTAGTGTCATTGGCAAACTTGCTGAGGGTGCACTAAGTCCCGATTTCCATGTCTCCAACAAAGATGTTAAACAGCACTGGTCCCAGTACTGAACCTTGACGAATGCCACTCATCAGTGGTTTCCACTTGGACATTGAGCCATTGACTGCAACCCTTTGAATGTGGCCATCCAGCCAGTTCCATATCCACTGAGTGGTCTGTCCATCAGATCCACGTGTTTCCAATTTAGAGACCAGGATGTCATGCGGGACAGTGTCAAACACTTTGCATAAATCCAGGTAGATGACATCTGTTGCTCTCCCCTTATCTACCAAAGCAGTAGCAACATTGTAGAAGGCCACCAGATCTGTCAGGCATGACTAGTCCTTTGTGAAGCCATGTTGGCTCTCACCAATCACCTCCTTATTTGCCACGTGCCTTAGCAGAGATTCCAGGAGGATCTGCTCCATGATCTTGCCAGGCACAGAGGTGAGACTGACTGGGAGCCTGAGTCTTCCTTTTTTCCCTTTCTGAAAATGGGGGTTTTGTTTCCCTTTTCCAGTCAGTGGGAACTTCACCAGACTGCCAGACTTTTCAAATATAACGGAAATAGGCTTAGCAACTTCACCTGCCAGCTCCCTCAGGACCCGTGGATGGATTTCTTCAGGTCTCATGGACTCATGTACCTTCAGGTTCCTTAAAAGACCTGGTCTTCTCCTACAGTGGGCAGTTCTTCATTCTCATAGCCCTGTTTTTGCCTTCTGCAACTTGGGTGGTGTGGTTAAAGATATGGATCTCTATCCTTGAACTAGTATACTCATTTCAGCGCAATTCTGTGCATGAGACAAATAGCTCACGTAATAATCGGGTTGACTAGCTTAGGCTGGCACCACACGGATTGGACTACATGGTTTCTGCTTCCACGCACAGATTGTTTGGTTATCTGTGAGTATATGTATTTGCACATTGATTGCAATGTAAAAATACCCGAGTTAACCCACAAACTCAGGTATCAGAAAGGTTTATCGAGAGATAAATGTACAAACGTGGCAGTTTCATATTACTGTACTTCTGTTATGCAAGCCAGCAATACAGAAGTACCTTAAATCCACCTAGCAAAAAATGGTATAAATCCTTCAGAATTTGGGGCATCATATGAGTTGTGCTGACAAGAAATTATTTCACTGAAGAAAATCACATTAATTCATACTAATAAATGAATCCAAAGAAAACATTTTGCATAAAAAAATAAGGGCAGGATAGAGGGTAGCCTAAGTCTGTAAAAGTCACAGTACCAGAACAAATTACACCTTAGCATGAGATGCAGTGCATGACTTGCTGCTGCTCTCTTGACCTTATGAAAATGTTTTCAAATGCACCTTCTTCAGTCACTGATGATTCTCCATACATCCAAAATGAAAGTACTGAAGTCTCATTAAGTACTTTATTTTACATTTTGTCAAAATAAGACAAAATCCAGAAGCTTTCAGTATATTTTTAGTGCTTTTTATACGAAAGTAATATATATTTTACTTTTAAAAGTAAATTTCAATTGTTTTTAAATTCCTAAAACATCCCTTTTTTACATTAAATTTCCACCTCTTCTGTTCTTGCATGAAGGCAATTCTTTTCTACACTTGAATAAAAATGCCAAAGATCATTAAGAATCGAATATTTTTTTGTATTAAAATGCAGTGGCTATTTATTGAAAACTCCTAAAATCTGAAACTAGATTTACTTGAATAATTTTTTGGACCATCTGCTGATAGCCTTTCAAGGAGTTAAAAAATTTTCTGCTTGAATAACACTGTTTTACATATAGTCAAGTTATGTGACTTAGTTAAAACTCTTCTGTGGTAACCTGTTTCTATAATCTTGGGAAAAGCGACTTAATTATTCCTAACTCCATGTTTCCTGCTATAGAATGAGCATAACACTAGTTCCCTATTTCACATTTGTGAGGTGATTGTAATTGTAAATTTAAAAAGATGTTTGCTCGGTAATGTTGTAATGAGTAGTCAAGTGACTTCATAACTGTGAGCCTTATTTTTAAAATTTGAATATTAAATTCTTTAAACATCTGGGGGTTTCCACTCCCAAAAATGCAGCTGTAAAGGCTTGACAATGTTCAAGCAGCATGAACATGCCATTCTCAGCATATAGAAACAGATGGGTAAAATGCAAGGTAAAACAGTGTTCATTATGTAGGATTGTAAAATGAGCTACAAAATGGATAAAGATGAACTCAGAGTAAAATTACCCATGGAAACAAGCCACAGTACATTTTATGAAAAGTCACAAGCTAATCTTATCTCTAAGCAGTAAAGATACAGAAAATGATAATTTGGTGTCCATTTCCTAAACCTCTGATAAAGGCACCGCTCAGCAGAAGGGCCAAAGGGGATTGTTACCAAGGTAAGCTGAGAACAGCGTCAAAGGCTGCAAAGACTGAGAGCACAAACAAAAAGCCATGTTGGAATTAGCCTAAAATATCCTGGCAGTCTCACTGGCTGGAGAATGAAAGGAAAACTCATCAGAGGTGGGTTTGAAAACTATTGCACGCACCTGACAGAGCCATTGAGATACCTTTTATCATCAGCTGGAAGTCTTCCTTTTCCAACTGCACACCTGACATGTATACACAGAAATAAAATAGCAGGGCCAAAGATATGCCTCAGAACAATACTGAAGGGAAATAAATTTGGGGGTGCTGAGACATACACAGATCCACCCCGGGAGCTCTCAGTTACCCAGGGCACCCCAGGCCCTCTGAGGGGGCTCCCAGCCCCTTCCCTCTGGCCCAGTGTCAAGCTGAGGCTCCTCCAAGGCCTCACCTGAACTCACAGCCTGGCCACCAGCCCTGTTGCCCCAGGCCCACCATCGCCCTCGTCACAGCCTGGCCTGGCAACCACCAGACTGTGATTGGGCCTGGTTACCGTCACCAAGGCCTGACCCTCACCTCGATCTGCTGCCCCACGTTCTGTGCCTGGCCTCGTCACCAGCGCTGAGGAAGTGCCACTGGGCTGGGGCTGTCCCTGCTGGGGGCAGCAGGACAGGCCCTGGCTGGGGAGGCCCCAGGCCTCGTGCCATCCTGACACGAACCTGTTGTCTGTATGACTTCTCTAAGATTTTGAATACCATACAGCAGAATAACATCTTCTTTGTTTTACTGTTATATGATTATTGAAAGAAACATTAAATGTATTTTAAATATACGTATGAATGAAATTATTTAGTATTTGAAAGTTGCCACTAGCTGTTGCTCCTGCAGTGTTTTGTATGCCATTTGACAGCAAGGGAGACTTAAGATCTAAACAAAGGTATCCACAGCCTCATGGAACTGGAAAAACATTTCTGTCTTCTAAAAAATTATGTAGAGTTACAGTCATGGCTCCCAAGTAGCTTTTCAATCTATAGGGAACACAGATGTGTATATGTCATATGACTGACACAGTTTCTAGAGGTTTCTTTTTTTCAGGAAACGTATTACAAGCTAGAGGCTACCTAAGCTTTGGAGTTTTTATTTGCTGTTGTTTAAAATAAAGAAAGGAGATGCAATTTCTGTGAGACAGTTTGCTGGCTGGCCTCCCAAAGGAACAGAAGTGTTTGGCATCGCATGAGATGACAACCAGAAAAACTCCACAGCTTTGTTTATTTACAAATTGCACTCAACAGTAAACTAGTTCTCCTACAGAAACCTGTAAGAAGCAAAAAGATAAAGCATGCCAAAAAGGTTAGTGACACACATCTACATCTGAGTACACAGAATTACTGTTTGCAGTAATGTCAACAGCTTCCTGAAGCAGTGACGAGAAAAAATGACCTTCAGCACTTGACATTTAAAAGGAATTTAAGTATAAAGCAACAGAGACCCCTTAGCTGTTACACTGCAAAATACTTCTAAAAGGCATGTTATTGTCCCTATGTATTGAATATAAATAAATAAAAATTTTCTGCAATTTTCATTCTTTTACATAGAAAAGAATTAAATAAAAAACTTCCTTTAGAAGACTGTCCAATATATTTTTGTCTTTGTTTGAAAGACTTCTTTTCTAAAAAGGAACAAAGGCCATTATGTTATTTGGTTCAACCTATAATTCCTAATTCTTTTTTTTTTTTTCCTTAAACTAGCACTGAATTGACTTTTAAATAGTGTCTTCATGAAAATGCAGTGGAAAATTGAGAAAATAGTAAAGGTTGTTTAAAGTCAGCAAGCAAGCAAGCAAACAAACCCAAGGTGTGATAAGGCTTTAAAATATTTATCTAAAATTCTAAAAGGATAAGTTTCAAACTTCTGATTTAGAGGTATTTCTGCTATTTAGATGTTGAAACTGGCAAAAAGACAGTTTCTCAGGATGCAAATGATAACCCTTCAGTATCTAAATGACAAATTCATGTAAGTGGAGGACAAGGAATAAGAATAATTATTTAACACAGCTTACTTCTAAAAATCTAAAACTAACCACCAATTAGTAATCTTCACGAGAAGATATACTTTTTTGGGATTATTTTCAAAATGCTTTAAGCAAGTATTGTATAGAATCCTCTCTGAAAGGCAAAAGATCTCCAGGCAACAAGGGAGCATGTTGTCTTTTCTCTTATTAAAAATTTCGCTCACTCAACTTAGACCTTCAAAAGAAAACCATATACTACAGTGAAAGCAACAGAAACAGAGTGAATAGTAAGAACACTAGAAAGAGTACTGTGAACAGCCTATTGTAACAATATCAAAGTCAAAAAGAAACACTTTTTATATACTATCAGTGATATTGAAAAAAATATTTTGGTTTTCCAAATAGAATCCAGGAGAAGAAAAAAAGCACCACAGAATCTACGTAAATTGGTACGCTGTATCTGACCTACACAATCTCGCTTCTCTGTATATAAAAGAGAATATACACCCGAGAAGTGATCGTCCCCCTGTACTGGGCACTGGTGAGCCCCCACCTCGAGTACTGTACAGTTTTGGGCCCCCTACCACAGGAGGGACATTGAGGTGCTGGAGCGGGTCCAGAGAAGGGCAACGAAGCTGGTGAGGGGTCTGGAGAACAAGTCTTACGAGGAGAGGCTGAGGGAGCTGGGGTTGTTCAGTCTGGGGAAGAGGAGACTGAGGGGAGACCTTATCGCTCTGTACAAGTACCTGAAAGGAGGGTGTAGAGAGACGGGGGTCGGTCTCTTCTTCCAAGTTACAGACAATAGGACAAGGGGTAATGGCTTCAAGTTGCGCCAGGGGAAGTTCAGGTTGGATATTAGGAAACATTTCTTTACTGAAAGGGTTGTCAGGCCCTGGAACAGCCTGCCCAGGGAGGCGGTGGAGTCACCATCCCTGGAGGTATTTAAGAACCATGTAGACATGGCTCTTCAGGGCATGCTCTAGTGCCCAAGATTATTGGTTTGTGGTGGGATGTTGTGTGGGTGGGTGATGGTTTTTGGTTTGGTTGTTGTTGTTGTGTGTTTAGGTGGTGGGTGGTTTTTTTTTTGTGGGTTTTTTTGTTGTTGTTGTTGTTTTGGTTTTTTTTTTTTGTGGTTGGACTCGATGATCTCTGAGGTCCCTTCCAACCACTACAATTCTGTGATTCTGTGATTCTGTGAAAACTGTGAAGAAAAGTTATTTGAAAAAATAAATTTGACAAAAGCTTTGTAATTTTATGAAATACCTTTGATATAGCTTGAATATTGCTGGTCAGTGTTTGACTTGCAATGTGTTCCACACATCGTACAATCCTGGTGCAGGCTTTGTCTTCCTTTTGAGCCATCCACAGAACATGGTCATCAACCAACATTATATTGCTGGCAATTTCAATAAGAGCATCCCCAATCTGGAAGACAAAAAAAATCCCAAAACCCAAAAATGGTATTATCCGTAAAACTCACAATAATTGGAAAAGAATACACAAGAGTACAACTGAAAGCAGGCTCCTTATTTCTCTTAGTAACCATATTCAAAGAGAGTTTTGATTCCACTAGGAAAATTAAATGGACTGAAAAATGAAGACTAAGAAAAAGAAAGTGCAACTGACTTCAAGGAAAAGCTTTTTTAGTCCCAAATTTAAAGCATATCTTTGAAAAACACCACAAAATTTGAGTCTCTTGTTGGGCTATAAATCGAGTCCCAGAATTATCACACCTTAGAATAATTAAAATTGACCATGACCCTTTAAAGAACTGCTTCACGTTTAATCAAAGGACCTTTGGGTGTGAGTGGGGGGAGGAAAGAGGGAAGAGGGAAAATATATTTGAACGGCGTTGTTGATACAGACATTGTGAGGTAAATTTCAGATATAGCTCAGGTGCTGACACCAAACTATATCATCTCATTGGCTATACAGAAGGCGTGGGCTTATAGCTTTGGATGTGTTGATTCCCTCATTTGGCCAACCCAAAGTGATAAATCTTTGTTTTGCCAGATGACATTTTGCAGATTTTGGTAAGTATGACTATCTGTTTCAAATTTTTTAAAGTATATTACATTTAGAAAGAAGAAGCATCACTGTGAATATTTTTTGGTGATTATTTAAAATGGAAATAACTATATTTATTTTTTTAAATTCTAAAACTTAATTTGAGGTTTCAAAATTAACTTTACCATTATTTTTGAATGCAAACTATGCGATAGATACACAAGGTTTTTTAATGTAAGCCTGAACAAAAGGGTATATAGAAGATAAAAAATGACTGAGAGAAGTATAGCTAAGGAAAAGTTCAAGAGGCTAAAACGTCAGACTAATAGAAACCGAAAAATAAGGTAAGTACACATAGAGTTCATTTGGAAGGAAAAAAGAAATTCAGCAATGGTGAAAAAGGTTTAAGGAATGACTGGGGTTATGAAGTTACTTCTGCATTTTCAATAAAAAATACATAAATTTCACATGAATTTCAAGGGACACAGGAATAATGAGACTATATATGAAATTTTACGTGACTGTTCCTGAAATATTTAATCTATTTTTGAGAACATAATTTCTAGATGGCTTTTGACAATGTGACAGACAGAATTATTGATACAAATAAAACCCTTTAAGAGACTGGAGTGATTTATGAGAAAAGATTAAAGCATGCACTAATCAGCTAAGCAATAACTAACTGAGAGCAGAACAATAGTCTATAAATATACAAAAGGATAGAAATAAGGAGAGGAAGTAATTTATATTATAATTAAATGCATTACTGAAGAGTAAAGGCATGACATTTAAAAATACAAAACTTTGGGCTAACTTCCTGGCAAAAAGTTGTAGTGTATTACAAATATGTCCCCAGTGCAGCTGTTGAAACTCTCTTTTTTGAGAGGTAAGCCACCAGATGGGACAAAGTACCACTAACTTGTATAAAAATGAGTAATCCTTTGCTGACTGGGAGAGACATAACCCAGAGAAAATGTACAGAAACTGTACTAGCTTAGCTAAAATGCTTCTTAAATTGTTTTGACAAGTCACAGAAAACCTCTGTGTATGTATTTTCATTAATATCTAATGGTTTTATATAAAAGTAGTTTCAGCTGCTAGTCAGTTCCAGACTAATATACCTTTACTCATGTTGCCTTGTATGAAATGAAGTTCAATCCTATTTGTAATTACATGAGTGCAGCTTCATATGTGAAACTACTGACACTTTAATTTCACAGGTATTTTTGTACTTTACCAGTAAGAGTTAAGAAATGAGTATTAGTTAAGAGCCCAATGAATGAGGAACCTACTTAGTGACTTGAGAGGGAGTAAAAAGTCTAAAGTTCAAAACAGAAGGAGGATTCAGAGACAAATTAGCAGAAATGTTCTAAATTATGAAAACAATCAGGGATTATGAAGTCAGATATGTAGAGATAAGTGGTGGAGATGGAGATGCTTCAATACTGGAAAGAAGAAACTGAATTATTTGATAGATGGAAGAAATCACTTAAAAGGTTAGAGACGGTGCTCAGTTTTAATAGATAATTCATCAGCTTCTAGAAAAACAAGGAAGCTTTATAGATAAATCCAACTGTTTCAATTGGATAGTAAATGTTTTGTCAGGAAGCAGTAAGATCTTATCAGAATTCTGAGCTGAAATACGGTTGTAGCTTTGAAACATGATTCTTGGAGAGCACTTAATAATACACTTTAGGTCTGGTGTATAATGATGACATTGAAGTTGGAGGCTTTCTCAAATTGGCACCATAATGTTACAATGCCCAGAACCAGAACTGAATGAATATTGCCAAACCAAAAGAAAACAAATGTTTTAACTATAGCTATCATGGGTACAAATATTACAGGTTATGAACACTTTATGCAAGCAGTTACTCTGAAAATTAACAGTAAAAACTATGACAAACATTCCTGTTCTCTAAAAAAACTATTTTTCCTATAGCGTTTGTATAATTCTCTGATTAGATTCCCCTGTAAAAATACCATACGTTGTGCTAAAAGTTTCAGCAGGAAATTGTACTTAAAGACACGTTGTCCTCTCTTCACATGAAGTGATACCTGCTTTCAAAACTCAGTGAAAAATTTCCAATGAAATGGAGAACACTACAGAATAACTCCAGTGGCCAGAAGGAGAGGCACCTTAAGTTCATTTTAATATGATAGAAGTAGTAGGCATTAAAATGAAAACTAAAATTAAAGAAGGCTCTTATTGAAAACCAATTTCTATTCCTCAGCAGCAACACCTTTGTGAGTCAGATGAGATGGCTTAGTTGTCCTTTTTGGCATAAACATATCACAGTATACGCAGAACATTTGCAATCAGAATACCAGCAATCAATTTGAGAAGCTACTCTTCAGCGTGTGCCTGCATACATTAAGAACAGGGACATATGTGAAGACTTCACTTCTAAGGGATACTTTTTTTCAGCATAGAGAAGATATCTTACATCTTCAAATTCATCCACGAAGACAATTAACTTTTCCATTATATAAGCCAAATATATTACATCCATTTTATCCACAAAGTGGGAAGCACCTCTTGTGTAGGCCGTCAGCTGGCGGGAAAATTCAAGCACCGTTGTCAAATTGATGTGCATCTGAAAATACATCAGAATTGTTAGGTGTGATAAATCATCTAGCTTCATTCTCTTTTAAAAACTAGAGATCACATCCATTTGTATAATGCTTGCTATAATTTTCATGTGGAGTTATATGCATCAGTAGTAGTTTGGACATAAATTTCAGGGGCATATAAACGCATTTTCAGCAATAGGTCTTAGAATTCATTGCTGTTAGCTGAAGACACCACCACAGTAGGCAAAAAAATGTTGAAGATTTTTGTCTCCTTTTTCTAGACTGTAACTAACTGGCCTCATAAAATATTATACCAAGCTACTAACCTTGCCTTGCCTGTATCTTTAGATCATCATGACAATAACAGTACCAGTGGGGATTCATATGTACAGTGGTGCATGGTGGGAGAACAAGGGACAATGGTAGTAAGTTGAAAGAAGCTCAGACTGCTTATGAAGAAAATTTTTTCTGTGATGAGGATAGTCAGGAATTTGAACAGGTTACCCCCAGAGATTGTGCAGCCTCCATCCTGAGAGCTTTTAAAGATCTGAGTGGCTAAAGACCTGAGAAAACTGGCCTAACCCCATTGCTCACCTCACTTTGAGCAGGAGAATGGACTAGAGACCTTCCTTCAGAAGGTAATTCAAAACAGAATTATTTTATTATCTTGAAATTTGACTGGCTGTTAATATAGTAATTATTCTTTCTTAATTATTAGCACATCTGAAAATATACTTCCTATATTGTTATCTAGCACTACTCATTGGGAAGAAATGACCAAGGAAACTGAAAGTGGTAAAAGTTAGTATGGCAGCTACAGGTCTGTGCCATCGGTTCTCTGTTATGCTTTTTATCATTCATTTCTATCAATTTAGTTTTTTATCTCATTCTCCCCTTTTACTTCTCCATAAGAAACCATTTAAGTAATGCTTTTCTTGGAAGACATCGAAAAGGCATTCCAAAGTAGGCTTCATTCCTGCAGCTCTTTTAAATACTTTATGGCAATAAGGAAAGGCACTTCAGCTGGCAGAAGTCTGATACAGGACTTCAAGTGAAATTAAAATCTTTCTGGTAAAAATGGATGAGGGGAAGAATTGAAGTGAAGCACTGACAACCCTGCCAACATTACTAATGGTCATCTAGATACCAGGTACCCAGAGGAAAGAAAATAATTAAAATAAAGGCAATAAATGCTGTGCACTTGTTCTTACTACAACTTCAATTACCAAACATGCTGTTTTTCAAGTAAAACATTTTGTTCAAAGTCCAGGTATCGCAAACTTGTGGCTGAACAGACATTTTCTTGTGAGCTGTTCGTTAAAATCAGTACTAGAGAAAGGATGACCTGGATTTCATAACGTTACCTGACTAAAAGCATGAAGAACTTGAGTTACTTCTTGTGAATAAGGACATGCAGAATAGTTTCCTTCATCCCAACGTCCTGTTCGATTGCATTTACGCCATGCCTTAGACTCTTCTGCGCCATTGTGAAAGGCAATGGAGTTAAATGAATACTGGAGACAGGGGTGGTAAGCAGTTATCCCGGCCAAAGTTTTGGGCCATCTATGAACAACATGATAATAAAAAAATCATATGAATTTTTGTGAAGCTTCATATTTAAAGGCAACTTAAAATACAGCAAAAATCTGCAGAATGTATGAGGAAAAAAGGGCTATTTTAAATTTTGCCTCATTATGTTCTATAATTAATTACTTTGTTGGCATAATTCCTTGGAATATGTCAAAATTACACAGGTTTGAGTCTGGCTGGTCACACATTAATTCTGCATTAATTCCGGGAAGGTGTTTGATGTTAAGAAAAAAAACATGGACGGCATTTTCCCTACATTCACCTTTGCAGATTGCAGAAAACAAAGCAGCAAATCCATACAGTAAAAAACACCCAACCTGTTACTAAGTGCTGTAAAAGGGAAATGCTCAAAATGTACATGGCAATCTTTCCTTTGCATTTTGATTCAACACTACAAAGCCCTCTCTGCCACAGCATCCCAAAAAGCAAAAATCCCTGAATGTGTCAGAAACCAATAAACAAAATTTCAGCAGAGATTATGTCTCATGGAGGAGAAAGGAGCTAGCCCTCAAAAATTAACTGTTTAGGTATACGTGATTTATGTACTATGATTCCAAAATAGGCTTTGAAAACAAATTATAAATTAAGAGTAGCCAGAATTGTTCTATTTAGTTAATAGGTCTATTATACAATATTCTTTTTCTGTATATCTGCTGCTTTCTCTAGAATGGCACCACTGGGTTCTAAATCCATTGTCATTTCCAGGCTAATATGGACACAGCAGGATCAGGTAATTGGGAGAAATCAAACAAAACCAGAGGAGTTACCATCAGAAAGTCAGCACGTCTGGAAACGATGTGATTCTTGGTTTAATTGCACTGATGTAATGACTGAACCCAACCAATCCTACAGTATTCTGCCTGCCAGTGAAGACACACCTTGCCAGTCACCCTGTGCTCAAACACACTTATTTATCCCCTTTTAGTTGTACAATGCAGATTCACCTGGACATTTTTACAAAATATACTGACAGGTTTGGGGCTATGTAAATTTTCCTCATTTCAAGCAAAGAAAAGGTAAGAAGAAAAATATTTTTATATGTCATAGCTATTCACTGGAATAATTCATTTTGTGATGTAAAAACAGTTGATAGAAAATGAAACATGAAAGGAGATTCACAGAAATTGAAGTACAATAGTGTACTCTTCTTTTGCCTCCAAGCTGAATTATTATTTTTAGTAAAACATATGGATTAATGCAATTGGGCCACACCTCAAAAGTAAAACTAAAGAGATGATTCTGAAACTAGTATTAGCATAGGTAGCAGAATTTGAGATTTATGAATCAAAATGATAGGACATAATAACATTACCATTTGTATTTCAGAATGATCTTACAGAGTGCTGGAAAACAAAATATGAGCAAAATATGGCCATCACAGAGAAAATCTCTTAGTACATAAGGCAAGTTCATTCTGACTCACAGTGTCCAATTCTTAATCCAGTTCTGCAATTATAAATACCACGTAGGCTGGTCAGCTGTAAGAACCACACTTTCCTCACAGCTGATGCTTTTTTTTTCCCAATAAAAGAACTATTCTTTCTAGATTTGCTTTTGGGGTTCAACTCTTTATACTTACATACTTGTTAGTTTACCTAAACTTCGAAACTTTTCTAAGGAAAGTATCTGGCATGATAGCTACATCTCTGAGGATAAAACTTTGGAAAATTTCAAGAGCTAATGCTGAGATTGAGGCTGATAAAATCTCTATAATTTTAAATTCATTCCCTCATATGCCAAAAGAACCTATGGACTCAGCATCCTTTTGATATATAAATTTATATGTATTTCTAGAAGGATAATCAATAGGGAGAGAAATGGGCACTCCTGTTCTTGTGATTTATACAAAATGAGAAAAATGCCCCTGGTGTTAGTTTGTGGAGTCTGTAGAATGTATATGTATTTATTTATGAAAAAAATGATGCCAATTTATGAAAAAAACATGAACCTCATAAAGTTCAGTATGTGTTACCTGATATGAAGTATATATATAATATTTATATTTTAAAAAGATCTAATTAAAGTACATTTAGGCATGTCCACTATGAGAAAACACAAAGGCAGTTTTTGTGATGACAAAAAAAAAATCTATACCTGAGATTGTCAAAGATCTCTAACGGATTTTAATCCATATATATGGATTATATATGTATATATACATATGTATATAAATATATGTTCAGCATATGTGTTATACTGACTGGAACTGAGTTCAACACATAATAAAATAGCTTCATAGTAGGAGAAAACAGATTATATGAGTTGGTTTCTCCACTTCTTTCTAATTCATACCTTTATTTTTGTTCCAATACAAGAAATAGTAGTAAAAGGACTTTGAAAAAGTTTTAAAGGTAACTTAAAAATGAAGAGAGGCTTTCAGGTCAAAAGTATTTGCAGAAAGTTCTGATGTTTAAGAGAAGCTTCCTCTCTCATTTACTTTTCCTTTCATTAACTATTCAAGCTGAATTCTTATTATAATTCATTTGCTAACAAATTACCTTCTTGATTTCTCAATGGGAAAGCCATCATACATCAGTGTTATTGTCAAGCAGGTAATTATATTTGAAGAGCCTTATGCATATCATTGAAGTATTTTAGAGCTAACTGAAAACAATACCAAATTCTACAGAATCCTTAACTGTTTTTTTTTTCAGTTTATGGCGATTAAAATTAAAAAAAACCCACCAACATATGTAGTTAAAAATAAAGATGAAACAAAAATTACATTTAGTCAACTAACTGTGCAGACTCTAAGATTCAGATAGAATGTCGGATGTCGTTTCTAATCATGTGATATATTCATGAAACTTTGTCTGTCCTTAAGCTCACTTCAAACAATCTATTTGGTTTACTAACTAGTTCTACTTGCTATTTTGATTCTCTTCAGTGAAATATTTTGCTAACAGCTTTATGTTATTTGTAAACTCTATTCTCAGCTGAACAAAACCAGCAGAACTGAAAGATGAGAAAAATAATGAAGATTTAATCTTCTAATGTTTAATGCAGTGTTACCATATCCTATAATTTAGAAAAGACCAAGAACAATTTTGAACCCTCCCTCATTTAGCTGAAAAGCGCCTATGTCTTTTGAATTTTTCTATCATCTCATACTGAGGAATTGGAAGCAAGGTTTTTAGACTTTCACAAACCACTACCGCTCTTGAAGCACTAGCTGCCATTTCCCATAAAAATCACACAGTGCTCCTCCTTCCTACTGTATTACATAAAAACAACAAGTAAAATAAGTGACATATTTGTAACTGACACTGAAGTATCATGTAAGCATGAACATGGTCTCCATCTATATTCATATATGAATCACAGTCCAAAACCAGAAAGTCATACCTGAAATCTCCCTTGTTGTTAATAACTCTTTCTGCAGGACAGTAGGGTGCAGCCATTTCAAGTACCACAATTTCTACTTGTTTAGTGCTATTTCCATAGGAATTGTTGACTAGACACTCCCAGTCTCCAGTTGCATCTATATCAATGCTGGATAGGATAAGTTCACTATAAAAATAAAAGATTAATTATTGTATATACTTAATTATATAGACATTGAGTTATTGATTTTCAGACATTAACTTATCTTCAGAGATTTTCTATGAAAAGAATAGATTTTGCTTTTTATTATTATAGGGACAGACAATATGAGAGTGATTTGTGTTAACATTTTATCAGCACCAATTTGAATTGACCACTCAGATCATGACAAGCTATAACCACAGATTACCACTCATCACGAAAGTAGATGTTTTGTATCAACAGCCGTTCTCCTTTCCCCAAATATTATAAAACGTTTCTTGCATAAACAAGCACTCTAAATTCAGAAAGGTATTTCAAGTTTATAATGCAACCAATTCTTAGGGAAAACTTTCCTTCAGCTGCAATTGCAGCTCCCATGGCATTTCAACAACAGAATCTCAGATGGCACAGGAAAAGTCTTCTAGGGTAGCCATTGACTTTGGAAGCTGTATATAATTTTCCTGATGAATGCAAAATGAGATGAGGCAAACACTGATATTTCTATCAGTACTTCACTACTCACAAACTTCTTTCACACTGTCCCCCACCCAATATGAAATGTAGTTATTAAAATGCATAATTTAGGGTTCCATTAACTCTTTATAACTCTTTTATAACTCTTTATAATACCCTTTGTGGCTTCTTCTACAGTACAAACATTGTGCATGACTGAACTCCACCAGTATTTAGCTGCCTAAGCTAAATATTCTGTGCATAATTACAGGAGGAAATAATCTCAGAAACAATTGTCTATTGTTCTGGTTTGTATTTTCTGTATACTTTAAATCTGGCAAGAAGCTTTCCTTTTCCTTCCTCCTTAATGGATGTAACCCAGGCCCTAATGAAGTCAATAAAGTTTAGTTTTTCAATTGACTTCATCAGGGATATAATTTTACCTGATTACTGTAACTCTATAAATCTCATAGACAAAATTAATGCTAAGTACTTTTTAAGAAGGTAATACATTAGATCTTAAATCTGCTATTTGCCTAGAAATAAATTTTACCACAGTTTTGAAGAAAGTACAACTTTTGAAAGGAACTGGGAGAGGAAAAAAGGTAGTAATTATGTGAAATATTTTCTTTGCTTTACTCAAGTGGCTTGTCTTTGAATAGGCCTTGTGGTTTAGACAATTAGAAATTATATGGGAAGAAATGGAGTAGAGTCAGAAAAGGGGAGAAGGTACATTATAAAAAGATAATTATTTCTTCTATAATTTAGAAGTTATTAAATTGATTTCAAATCTGTATTTAAAACAAAACCTTAAAAAATCCTACTTCTGTATGGAGCGTGACATTTTGAAAGATATACATAGGATAATTATATATAATTTATTTTTAATTTTTTGCTCTTTTACACTTCTCTAAAAATGTAATCCTTTTTCAGTTTAAGACTTTGTATATTGTATGCACTTTTATTAACTTGGCTACAAAAAAGACTGAATCTAATCTCCTTGTATATAGACTACTTCTGATACACGTGAAAGTAGACCACAATCAAGGTAGGAAGTGATTAGACAGATGCATATGCAATTTTCCCTTTGAAATATGCATACAATGAAGGACAATTTTCTCAAGAGCTCACTACAGAATCATTTTCTTGGTCCCCAGAAAACAAGCAAAACATGGTAAATAGCCTTTGATTTAAGTTAAATTGCGTCTGATTTTTTGTGTAGTTCTCTAAATATTCAAATTTGACATTTAACAGTAACTTCAAAAATCTCACTCTTCTTATCATGCCTTTGAGCTCAAAGTGCCTTGTAATCCCCTATTTCATTGTTACATGTTAGAATGAATTCTGACATGTTTTTATTGCATAAAGCATAGAAAAGTATTACTAGCCATTCTCAGAGTAGCTAAATATATTCATGTCAAAAGAAGCAATGGTTCTCTTAAGAAGTCTCAGATGAGAAAGCCCAATAACAGCAGTCTCTTAGCTAACTCTTAATACATCTTTTTACATTCAGGTTGAAATACTTAAGTGAAATTAGCCAGTTAATAACATTTTTTTAATTAAATCTTCTATTTCATATGTCATAACAATCTCACATCATCTTTATAGACAGCTAAGAAAGAATATATTCCTCGAGCTTATAAAAACAATTATCCATAAAAGCTTTTTCACTGAAACAATAGGCAGCATAAATACTCACTTGTAGCATCAAGACCTGGAGACTTCCTAAGCGAATAGAGTGTATGGTAGATGTATTGATCATTTGATATATTTCCTATGAAATGTCTATAATAATTGTTATCAATAGAAATTTGATAGAAATGGGAACCTGCCTCTACAATGCAGCTTTCCTAAGGATGGAGTATGAGTCAGAAAAAGTTCCTGCTCCCTCTACACTAGCAGTCATAGCTCACTCCTCAGAGGTGTGATAGTTGCTACTTTTGTGCAAATTTTTGACCTACCAAGACATAAAGCAAAGTCAGACATTAATGAGATGATGTCAAGGCAAAGTGAATATGAAGATTTCTGCCTGATAAGAACAAAAGGATGACTAGCAAGATTTTCTCAAGTTTTCTTTTGAAGTTACAGTGACCTCTCAATAAAAACATTGAAAGGAAGAAAGAATATACATGTTTCTTCTTTGCACTGGGAAATTTCATGCGTGGTAGGATTGCCTTTTCAAATATGGTGACTTGCATACTGAAAAATTAACTAAAATGTACAGCTGATGCTATTGCATCAAAAAGTTGTTATAACATTCAGTAGAAGGCCATGACATTGGTTATTACAAAGAGAGGAACCATAATGCAGGCAGAAGCCATATGCGTATAATCAAGTAACCTGTGACAATAGATTTCTCTTTGAGGCGTAGTTTTGCATTGCTACAGCTACACATAACTAATTAGACAATCAGAAGTAGGTCTCATTATGCAAAGTTACTCAGCCATGTCCTGAAGTAGTACCTTAGTGACATTTACTGTATGCTCCACCAGTCATTTACATGCCAGGAAACAGAGTAACAGATAAAGAGGAGACTTTAACATCATATTCTGATTAGCTTTCCACAAGAAAGGCTTTAAAGCCTGCCTTGAGTTCCTGTAAGAGTTGGGAAGAACCAACTGCCTTTCCTCGAGAAAAATAAAAATTAATTACTCAAACATAGATAACATTTAGGCTTCCTCATATTCTTCAGGCAGATAAATAGCAAATGCTTTTCTACAGTTCAGACAGAAGGCCTGCATAACCTGCCTCCAACCCATTACACCTTAAATTATTAATACTAACACAGAATTTAAAAAATGAGTGTTGGTCTCCAGAGTACACTGCTCCTTGGAATATAGCTTTTCACAGGGGATATAAGGTTAAAACATGGAAAATGAAGAGAGAATGTGTAAATCTAGGCACTTTATCTGAACTTAAATTGCTAGTCTGATCTCTCTGATAAATTACTTATTTACCCATGAAAGAAACGGTTTTAATATGCTGATGGCTTTCAGAGAAAACTTGTGTCTAGGCAAGAGCAGGAGAAAAGGAAGATTAAAGATTGAAGTTGTTACTCATTTCATGCTACACGTCTAGCAAATAATTTCAGGTGTAATCAGTTTGTCATACACATAGGAAATTCAATACACATGATTTTCTGTTTCTTCTAATTGAATATAAAAGTAAAGCATAACTTACCATTTAATGCCATCTGCAGCTACCCAAGAAACATTATGTGCTAGAACGTACTTTTACTACGATTTATCTATCAGCTAACTTGTTCACATCAGTATGCTTGGACCATGACAACAGTTGGATTGGACCTCAGAGATGCCAATGGAAAGGATCAAATTTTAATGAGAAGATACTCACAAAAACCCCTCCCAAACAAACCTACTTCCAAAATGGGATTAAAGACCCATATGTCTGTTAGTAAACTATTTAGCTTTATTTTCCTTTATATTGCTCAGATTACTTTGCCATAAATGCATGTTCAAAATATGTTTTCACAGGCTAGTATTATCCATTTATTAAGTACACATTTGCCCAATAGCAAGATGTGTTTCCTATAAATGGATGCCAAAGAACCTGTGACCTACACTTACATGCCATCAATTTCTTTATTAAAATTGAGAAAACAAATACTACTGAGAGCGACCAAACCAAATCATCTTTAGAAAAAGAGTCAGAAATCTAAAGAGCTCTACAACATACCACAACAGGTTTGGTTTCTTTTATGATCCAAGCTCAATGAGCTTGTCAGGTAGAGGCACACTAACAGCTACTGAGCTGCATCAAAGGGGGTGCATAAAGATGTTTGAAGGTAAATTTGCATTTACCAGTATACTAGTATCAATACATGCCACCCTATCTAACTGAGAACGTAAAGTGGGGAGGGGTTAAAAAAAAGGCATCAACAGCTCTAGAGCACTCAAAGGTTTCCCTTGCTGGAGAAACCACCAACTGGCTGACAGACCTGTGACAGTACAGGGCTATAAAGCTATCTGAAGAGAGTACACCTGGGCTGGGGCTTATTTAAAGTGCTTGATGAATCAGTTGTCTGTCATCAAGCTGCTTTGTCGTTTGGCGAAAGGTTTGGGGATGCTCAAATGTGTTTATTGTTATTAATTTTGTTCTACCAGCAAGCTGCTTGACTGCAGATGTATACAACTGCAGTCTTCTGGGGAAATGGTGCTACACCTGCTCCGTGCCTTTCATCTGCCCTTATGTAGTCTGTACCTTGCAATGACATATCCAGAGAAAGCTTTATTTCATTAGCATAACTTGTGTGATCTGTACACTATCAGAGGTTCTTAGACAAAAATAACACTATGACAATCATTCCAATAGCCAAAATTGCATAAAAAGCTTTTAAAGTATTTCCCAGGTGATTCAGAAGTGTTAACCTACTTATGACAATTCTTGATTATTTGATTACGTACCACTGGGACCAGCAAAAAAACCAACCTCACACAAAAACCCCAAACAACACACAAAAGAAAACAAACTAAAATCTACTACATTCATTTAATAAGTGATGATGTGACAAATACAGAACTTAATTATTTAAGGAATACTTTATAGGATAGAGTAATTGTACATTTGGGCTAGAATACTGACCTGGTTTATTTGCTGACTTGCAAGAAATGACTGACTTGGGAAGACCTAAAAAGCAGATTCTTACACAAGAACTTCAGGAACAATCTCTATTCTTTCTCCAGCATATGGACTATCTCCAACAGCGTAAACTATATTTTGTGATGGTCAGGAGTCACCCAATCAAAAACAACGTTCTTTGGTCCCATAGGGAGAAAGAAGGGGAGGGGTTGGGACATATTTTCATAGAATTCCAGCATGCTAAGTGAGTGAAAAAGCTTTCTGTAAGTCCATAAAGAATATGTCCTACAGCACGTTCTCTCCATTGGATAGACTGAAATACATGAAAAGTAGTTCAGTTATTTGTTTTAGTATTTCTAAAATGTTTTGCTGTAAAGAAATGGTTTGCTTCACCAGTATCTAAGGTGATTGAACTTGGTAGAAGGAGTACATCAGAGTCTGGACATAAGTCAGAATTGCTCTGATAATCACAGTCAATGCACAGGGTTACAAACTACTGCCTGGACTGAGAAAATGTATAGTTATACCTTATATTGGTGTTGACAGGAAAAGTAGTTTAAGAAAAGCCAGTCCTGGGATATTGACTACAAACTGCTGCTGTAGTGCAGCATCTCCTCAGCTGTAGAGCTGCAGCTGTTTGAAGGACCACATTAAAATTCTGTGGCTCTAAAAAGTCAAATCAAAACTCTGTTGATTCCCCATTGGGGGTAGGGGTGGGAGGGAAGGGAAGAAGTGCAAATTTTGCTTTTAATACTTAACATTTCATTTCAGTGGTGTGGCTCGATGGAGCCATACGTAGCTGCAGGTAATAAGCAGAGAAGACGCGAGGGGTGAACGTTTAGTGCAAGGCATCTCGTTAATCTGGTTTTAAAATCACAGAGGTACTCTTTTAAAAAGTTCTTCAAGAAGAGCTCCATCAAAACATTTTATAGTTCTGACTTACTATTTTTCTAGGCTTTTTAATTCTATCAGCCAAGAATATTTAAACATATTTTCTGTGAAAAGTTTTATTTCTCAATCATGTTTCAATAAGCAGTTATCCAAAGTTAAACCTACAGTTTTTATGGCACAGCACAATTCTTACATAATTGTCTGTTCCTTTAATGGTAGAGGGTATTGTAGTTGCTGCTTTTGTTTTTCATAGTATTGGTATACTTTTCCACAGGTTATACCTTAAATTATTCCCCGAATTGATTAGTAATAAAACTCATTGAGTTTTATTCAGATAATTGAAAGATTTTTAGAGAAAAAGCCTAAATCTAATTAATCTTCCAAATTAATTCACATGAAGATTCTCTTAATCTCATATAATGAAACCCTTAGCCTGTGCATTTCATAATGTAATAATTTTAAATATTGTCTTCTGTCTGATACAATAGAACATTGCTGGCAAAGGTGCATCTGTCACGAGTCCTTTGCTGCCTACAGTGTCTGAAGCAAGCTGTAGACCATTGACTACAGGGTTTAAAGTAATCTCAAAACAATACAGAAACATTGATTTACAATTTAAATGGTTACTTTGCTTCATTTCTTTCCTAGCTGCTCAACAACTAAGGGTCAAACAGAGTCAATTAGGTGAACCAACAAAATATTAGCACTAAACAATTTCTGCTTATTTCCCTGGGCTTTTCAGTATGACCCTCAGCTGCTCATCTCCAAATGCTCATGACAGCAGAACACGAAGTGGTTATAAAATATCTGAATCAGATTCTTTAGATCTGTTCTAACATTTATTTTTGTTAATCTTTTGCAGAGTGAATCTCTAATATTACCATGATTTGGCACATATCTGAACTTTCAACTGTGTATCCAACCTAGCAACATACTGATCGGTGATAAACCTTTTTCAGACTGTTCTTAACCTAATATCAGCCCAAACCACTGCGGCTTGCTTCGCATCTTTTCCAGATGTATTCTTGCCCCAAACTGTTAAGAGAGTTCAGGGATCTTTTGGATCCTTTCCACAAAAAACAGGTATAGAATTTCTGCGTTTCTCTCAGAAGTTCTGGGAGTGTTTTGTTCTTTCTTATACACAATGCCTGCCTGGATCCCAAACTTGTCATGGTACGATCTGTTACTCCTGGAATTGATTTTCTTTCAACAGTCATATCTTATACAATCTTTATTCTTTTAGTGAAACTGTTTCAGCCAAATTCCAAATTCTTTAATAATAGCTGCAGTGATAATTTAAACACTTAAAATTATTAATTGTACCCCTTTCGATTACATAAATTATGACCAAACGTTTTAAGGCTCAATATTTCATTCCCTTTTATTTTTTCTTCCTAGTTTCTTCACTATTACAGTATAAGTGGATAATGATTCGAAACTCTTCCTTGCTATCAGGCATTTCTTTTGCAGATGGAACTTTTGGAGATTTTCACATAAACATATACCTCTAAAAGCAGATTTCAGAAATTATTATATACATTTTATGTATAATTTTTAAAATAAGTTTTCTTACTATTGCCTCTATCATTGTTACACCTAAGAGAATATGGAACTACAGTTGATCCTTCATTTTAAACATTACTATTGCTTTCATAATTTACTTTTGACTATCCCATATTGCCATTAATTGCTGTCAAAATATGAGGAAACATTTTAATGCATTATTTAAAAAAAACCACAAAACGTCACAAAATCACCTGTATTTGGCAACCCTATATAGAAAAGTGAAATACTTGGAACAGATTTTAAGAGGAAAACATCATTTGTGTGGAATCACAGTTGAGACCTAGTAGTCTGTATTTCCAGGGGCAAATCTATCTATATAACTTAATAAAAATTACATCTGAAAAACACTTCTGGTACTAGGACATGCTATGCTAGCTTTAGTTGAGAGCATCCTAGTTTCTCCAGCTGTAGCACTCCTTTTTATGGGTTCTTAAGTTTCTGCACAGTTTAATGTTTCCAGAAAGATCACTTGTTCCCAGAGCAGCTGTTACAGCTGTCAGAGGCATAAGCACTGTTAAACACTCTACACAAGTATTTACGGAATAGAACTAAAAAGACTTCAAAGTTGTCATTATAGTCTATGTGGTAAATAAAAAAACTTCTTGAAAATTAAAGCCTCTCTACTGCTGCGGAGTTGCTTGGTTCAACAAACTAAAATATTTTCCTTTTTTCTAGTTTAACATTCTAATAACTGTCCTGCTAGCCTCTCCAAACACTGAAAGGGAACAGTAAGGAAGTTGGGAGAGATGTTGTGTGGCAGAGAATCATACACAACCTGCCTTCTATGTGGTTTCAGGGATATGGATTTTTTCATTGATGCTTATTTTAATCTAACTGATAACAGGCTTAAGAAATTAGACTGTCTTCATGGAAACACAAGTAACAATTTAAGCTAGATCCTTTCACAGATGCTATAAGATTAGTTCCATATCGCATTTACATTTTCATGTATGACTATGACATTTATTCACAGGCATAATGACAGAAAATTCAACATGAGCTAAATCAAATATTATTATTATTGGCAAGAAATGGTAAATGCAAGCTAGCAGCAGAACTGAAAACACCTTCTCAAGATCTCCTATAAGGGAATACTGCTTGCCAAGAAAAATGTCACCGGCCGGAATAGAGTTCAAAACTAGTTTAATTATTGTAACAAAAACATTTCTTTTAGTTTATTCTGCTTTATCATAGGAGACAAAAAATACACATTTGGATATTTTATCCTTCTACTGTGCCAGTTAATACAACAGAAGGGTTTAGTATGATATTTGTGTTGTAAATCCACATCCAGAAATATCTGGAACTACCCTATAAAATAACCACCTCAATATGTTTGAATAAGCAGCTTTTGGAACAGGGCTACACCTCTTTATTCAAAACTATCTTCAGAAATCTTTAAATTGCTAAGCAGCACAAACCAAAGCCTGTGCTTTAGTGCAATCACAGAAAGCCACAGACAGTGGACATTTGCTCTAAAGAGTAGGTATAGGAACGCAAAATGTGACACTGTAAAAACAGATTTTAAATTACCTTTATTTTTACTCCAAATCCTGTACTTAACATATGATAGCTTCAGGGAGGCATAGGCTTTCTGGTATTTCACAGTACATACAGCTGTCATCCAGCCTTAAGAACTATCACAAATTAGTGTGCTATAGCATGTACAAAGCATATTAATACATACTATTGAAACATGTAATAAGCATGCTAGTACATACAATTTTAACATGTAATAATAATAATGATATAAATGGAGTTATGGTATACATGGTCATGATGATGGGAGTAAAATTAAGAAATGCTTAAGACAGTTTTTACAATCATAACTTGGCCAACTTTTTCTTATTTACAACATGAAGAGACAATACACCTCTAAAATTTGTACTAAAAAAATCACTGGCTTCTAAGTAGTATGGTTTTTTAAAGGCAGTGTCAAAGCATGCCTTTAGTAAATTAATTTTGATCAGCCCCTTGATCAAGGCAGAGGAATGACTACTTGAGTATTAGCAGTCTGGATAAGGACCATGCTGTGCAGTAAATGCAGTGTTGATGCCCTGCTATATTGTGAAGTGAAACATACAGCTCAAATAAATGAGCAATTTAAATGTTCAGGCTTTTAAATAGCTGTTTAAAGGTTCCGAGTTTAATTCAAAAATATTTTGTCTAATTTTGACAGTCTGTATCACATAATTTGGACAAGTCGAAGTATGTTTCCAGTCTGTAACAGCAAATGTGATGATGTATTTAGAGAACATTCTTTCTGAATACTTGGTCCCAGTGCATACTGCAACATGAGCATCAAGGTCACCTATTTAATGGTGTAGTAAACAAAGTAGATAGCAAATCAACCATCCTTCATAGCTATTATTTTACAATTTGGCGAAAAATACGCAATATAAGGTAAAATTCAGCCAAGCTACTTCTAAACTAGCTTTTTAGAAAGGATAGCTATTTTGAAAATCTTAACATTTTTAGACAATTTGTTTAAGTTTATTACTACTCTCTACAAATTGCTTATACAGTGCAAAATATAATTCAGTTGAAAAATAAAATGAGGTGATTAGCAGCATGTCCTTTAATTTTGATATAACGGAAATAAGAAGAACATGCTTTAATTTAAGTGACTTGGCAGTTACATAATTGCTCATGCACTTGGCACTACCATGGTAATGGGTCTAACAGTGTTTTTCAGTATCTGCTACAGTCATAGACATTGGTATTAGAGGAAAGCCAGTAGCTGTGAGTATAGGTCAGATCTATACCTCTAGATCTATAGGACTTCAAAGGAGACCAAATAATCAGTGAATAAATGAAATTAAAATCAAGAAAGCTGAAAGAGCCTAGTGGAGAGGAATTAATTTGACTCCCTTCATAACTTTCACTTGATACTTCAAGAAGTATTTCAGGTCAATTATATTATTAGAAACTGGCTGAGTGAAAAGATGTTAATGATGATCCAGAGCTAATTAGCATAGCTATTTTCACTCCATCTTCTACAAAGAGAAAGGCAAAACACAGACACAGAATCAGACTCTTCTTTTGATCAATGATGGAAATTGGCAGATGACAAAAGGATGTGTGCAACACCTCAGCAGCTTTTAGTGACAAGCCCATACTCTATGATTAAAACAAAAATAAACTGAGAGATTTATAATAAATTACTAAACAAGATTTAAAAAGGAAAACTGAAGCAAAACTGGAATAATAAGGTCATTGCCAAATATTAGTTGTTGCTTCTTTTATAGAAGCCTATTCTACTTAATTTCTCTTGCATTTTTCACATCGGCAAATGTTTCTGTAGATCTCTGTCTCTCAAGCACACCAGGGCACACAGATGGTAAAAGTCAAAGAAAGTTGAGAAAATTTTTAATACAAAACAAAGATGAGATTAATAAACTAAAGAATATAGGATCCCGTATATTGGAACCTACAAAAATTAATCCAAGACTTTTAAACTGATAGTTCTTGACGGGCAGATCACTATGGTAGATCAGTCTTCTAGATGGTGTCAGGAAGAAGTAGTTCAGCTGCAAATCACTCTCATATGCTACTGAAGCCATTCTAAGTTCAGTTTCTTTTCACTGTTTACTGTGTAAAAAACTATGTTTTTAGCTGTTTCAAATCCATAGTTGCTCAAACATGGATCCTCAGACACAAGAAATCTGATTTGGAACCGCAGCCATTCACAGCCATGAAAAACCCGTGACGGTACCAATTCAAGCATGCAATCGAAATACTTCGAATAAAACTACTCTTGATGCATGTTTTAATGAAGCTTATTGCAAGTGTTGCATCTGTTCACCTTGCCTACAGCTCTGACTATGACAAAGGGTATACATTACCGTGTAATTAAGCAGCAGTCATGAATGATGCTGTCCTCCACAAATATGCCACTTTCTTCATCGGTTTCGATCAGACGACCAGCGTGATACCAATGTACTTGGGTGGTGTTGTCAATGTATGTTGCAGTGCACTGAAACGGCAAGCGGTCGCCGTGAAAAACCACTTGTCTTTGTGATGGGATCAGCTCAAAAAGAGGAAGTTCCAGAGGCCCAGCTGCAGAACAAAACAAGACAAAACAATTGGGGAAAAAAAAAACCTCACAATGAATTCCTCTTACGAACGTTGTCAACTAATTGTGTACAATTCTAGCTTCCTAGATCTTAACATTAAAGCACTAATATAAAAGATATGCCCACAAACTAAGTCTGATCATGTTGTAAATTCTAGAGATCACATTTCTTTTGTTGGTGCGAGCCCGGATCATTACAGGTTTACTACAATAGCTACAGAAAATGGTTTTCACAGAATGGTTCACAGTATGGGTTGGAAGGGATCACTTCAGATTTCTCATTTCCCTTTCCCTACTTCCTTCTGCCTTTTCCACAAGTCATCTTTACTCTCTAGATGTTTACTCAACATTAATCTAAATAGCTTTTTCTACTCTTTAATAGTGGAGTACATTTCACCATTTATTTTATGAATTTTATCTCTCCTGTCTTTCCCCAAGAAATACCCTAATAATAATAATACTGCACATTCTTATCCTTAAGCAGAATCTTACAAAAAACATCTGCCACAACCACCCAAATGCCTATACGCAATTAAAAAATAAACAGTGTTGTAAATTTGGAAGGCATATGCATCTTTGGGAGTTCTAAAGTCTGCTAATTTCATAGATTTGGCAGCGATTGAGGGCTATATCCTTCAGACCTACAGTGCCTGTAGAGACTGAATCTCTAGACAGTACTTGTTTTCTTCCACTTTTATTTCTAGATCCTGAAACTACCTTAGCACAATTTCTGTAAAATATTTTCTATGCATTGTGAGATCAATACTATTTCTTTAAATCACTAGCAGAACATTGAAAATGAGCATTTTAGGAAAGGTAATAGAAACAGGGCTCTGCAAAAGAAAGAATCTTCTATCGGATACTAAGGAATAAAGGAAAGCCTTATTTTCTTTTTTCTCATATACTCTCCTTAGACAAGTGACAAAAATTACTATCTGATACTTCTTTATCATTGCACAAAATTCTAGAAGTGATAAAAATACTAAGGTCTCACTTCTGTGATTGATGAACACACTACCATGAACATCGTGCACAATAATTCCTAAAATAGAACCTGTTCACCTCAGCCTACAATGCCAAAACAGCTGACTGAGCCTGGGTCACTTTATAACTTCAGTGCTGCGATCTCATTTCAGACAAAATGCCTACAAGTCATGCACCTTGGAAATCCTTCTACCTTGAAGAGGAAAGAGAATTTTTAAGGCATATCTTCTTCTCCCATATTTTAGTTGTTTTCACTTAAAGGCCTCTCATCATTAACATCTGGCCAGCCTACAGGGTTGTCAGTTGAAAGGTCACCCTTCTGCATTTGCACCACTGTCTCAAACACCTATTTTTCTGACAAGTACTTTTCACATATTTTTTTCCATTTCACTGCTCATGATTTCAACTTCCTTAAGCTTTCTCCTCAAAATCCTTTCCTGCCCATAGTAAATACAGATGAACTTGACCATGCCTAACCAGATTGCAAGCCATAATCACTAGTTCTACAATTACTAACATTTGTGTACGACCATTAGGGTTTGTTCTTTGCCTTATTCAGCATCCCACCCTAACACGCTTCTTTATGTCATGCACATGTTGTCTTTAAAGCACTTAAATTGTGAGAAGCTGCATTTATAAACCCAGCATTCGGCTCTCAATATTATTGGGGAATTTAACAGTTAAACAGTAGATTCATCACCTGCTTTGAATAAACAGTGAGAGGGATCACTTCTACTTCACTTCTGGAGTAAGAATGCTGGCCAGCACAATACACAAGATTTCTACATGAGCGAATATGAGATATTGCTGTTTGGGAGAAGGACACAGAGGATTTAGGGGATAGCTACTATTTACTGAGATGCTGTAAGTCTGCTGTGACTATAAAGGGCAGGCTTCAGAAATCTCTCCCTTCTTGTGTATACATCCTGTAGTTTATCTTCTGATTGTGCCTATTATTTGTGGACATGGATACATTACTAAAAATTCCTTGAAACATATCTAGCATTTTTATATGATCTTTGGCTTCTAACTAAAAGAAGGGAAACTAAACCAGATTAATACCTCATTCATAATAGCTACAGGCTTGGTCTCAGTCATTTCTATTAAAGGTTTTTACTAGAGGATGGAGAGAACCTCCTTCTCCAAAAAGTTGCAAGATTTGTGTTGCATTATGAAATTAATTATGTAATATAAGGAAAAGTTATAGTGAAAATTTAGCCATAAATTAATGAAATTCTTATGAAAATGGAGTCCAGAAAGATTAAGCATGCTGTCACAAGTAAAACAACAAGATATACTACTGACAGAAATAAAACAGTTCTCATGAATACAGTAATTGTTAACTGAGGATATTGTGTCTTGTCAAATGATTTGGGTCATGCAGTGAGTGACACATTGTGTCATGAGGCTGTGAAGTAGTGAGAGTATGAACTACAGTATCTATATTTCTTAAGCTAAATAACTTGCCTGGCATATGCACATAGCATACTACTATAATTTTGAATTTATCTCTACCTTTGTAGTTGGTCTCGAAGGCTCTCCTGTTACCATTTCTGTTGCTCAGAGTCGGGAATCACCAAACCCAGACATGGAGTGGGAATGAAGTGTTCTGTATAGATTTTGTCAGTTTATTATCAGAAGTAAATGAAACCTTTTTTTACAGCAGCATATCAAAAAAGGAGAAAATGATCAATTGATTGACATCAGTCATATCAACAACCCACTCATTTTCTTTTTCTTTGCAAATACTTCCAAGTGCCAGCAAAGATGCAAAGTGAATGAAACATACCATTAGGCTAGGGTATCCTTCAGACTAGCTGAACCCTTTCACAATTTACATATTTGGACTGCCCAAATAAACAAATAATGCTCAAACGCATTTTCAAAGTGAAACTAGTAAAATTTCTATGGATTATGACATTTGCAGAGCATGGAAGGTACACTTAACTACTATAAAACATCTGCTTTTATTCTGTGTAATGTCTATAAAAAATTGATTAGCAGAGCTATTCTTCAGTTGTTTTCCAGGGATAACCACAATTTAAATGTCTGAGGCTGATTCTGCAACTATTACTCAAGCAAAATTTCCAGTTAACTTCAGTGACACAGCTCACAGATATAAGGATTAATGGCATCAATAAGAATTTTAGGATTAGGGCCAATACCCTTTATCCTGAATAGCTAAAAAATTATTGTATAGTTCCATCAGCATCAGCTGGAAATACTTATTTTAGATTCATAATCCTACAATCCTTCAAATTCAGAATAAAAATAAAAGTATTTACTAATGCTGTACACACAGTTTCAAGCTTGACTTTGAGAAATAAGAAGTCAGAAAGGCAGAAATTTTGAAAGTATTTGGAAAGATTTTTGGCATTGATTTAACAGCACTTGAAATATAACAGCTCTGGCAAACATATCCCTAACACAAGAGAAATTTTCCCTTTGATTATGTGATTATTAAAGACCAAATAAATATATATCATCCCTGATACTCAAATATATATGTGTCCGTGTGTGTCTGTGTATGGCAGACACAACAGAATAAAAATAATTTACAGTTTACTATTGTATCCTGGGAGAGGAGGGACTAACTATGGGGGATTTTATTCATTTAATTTTTTACACATGTAAAAAATATTCCAAGACTCTCCTCAAGGACAATCTACTCTGCTGCCCTCGAGTTTGGATCCAGCACCACCACCTGCAGATGAGAGGTGTGACTCTCCTCTAAGCATTTAGATCAAGGGCTGCTGGAGTGTTTTACAGTCTTTACCTGTCTTGTCTCTCCAGTCAGCACTAAACCATGATTGCAGCAGAGCACTACAGGAATCACTGATTGCAGAATGAATCTAACGGTCTAACCCGTCATTACAGTAATTACATCTTTATCTTTCACTTCTCAGAAAAAAAGGGTTTTGTTGACTGAAGGCCAGATTCTTTATGCTCTCCAGTCTTGTATTTCAGATTAGCTCTAGGCGAGAATACTGAGGACTAGAATACTAGAATACTGAGGAGGAATCAGGTTACACAAATACCACTGAATCAGAATATCACTTAAGAGTCCTTCTCACGGAAGGGATATCCATGAACATTTTAATGCATGCCGTGCCCCAAGACTTTGAGAAATTTGAAAAAGAAAATAGAATTTTTTTAATAACCATTAGCTAACATAGAAAAACAACAAGCTGCACTGAAGTTCCAAGGAAATGTTCCAATGTGTATGCCCCTTAATATCTTTATAAAACAATTTATGTCACACACATGCACACACATTAAATACTTTCTGCCTTTTTTCCTTACAATTCTGTTCTTGAGATTTTAAAAATAGTTAACTTTTCCTTCTAATTTTGGCCTGCTTTTTTGTTTACTGTTTAAAAAATGGAAAGGAATGGAATGTGAAGGAAATGCTGCTGTCACTGGACATATGGAATACAAATGTTTGTAAAAGACATAACATACAATGAATGTCCCATTTAGAACGTATGCACTTCTGAGTGGGCACTACTGTTTTCCTGGTGAATGATCAAAAGCAAATCTCTAAGCGCAAAAGCTGGCCCGCTCAATAGATTTGTCTAAACACTATGGAAAGTTGGCTAATCATTGGCCACCATGACCAGCACAAGGTGCTGGAGATATGATGACAGAAAAATGAAACTCTGTCCTACCTCCAGCTACATTTTCTGCACTTTCTTCTGCACAAACTCTAACCCAGGCAGCACAACTCTCTATGGCTAAACAGCCACTGAGTGCATAATCATAGAACGGTTTAGGTTGGAAAGGATCATCTAGCTCCAACCCCCCTGCTCTGGGCAGGGACACCTTCCACCTGATCAGGTTGCTCAAAGCCCCATCCAGCCTGGCCTTGAACACCTTCATGTGAAAGGAACCTACAGAAGAGCCGGAGAGGGACTCTTTACAAAGAAGAGTAGCGACAGGACAAGGGGCAATGGTTTTAAGCTGGTGGAGGGGAGATTTAGGTTAGATACTAGGAAGAAATTCTTTACAGTGAGGGTGGTGAGGCACTGGAACAGGTTGCCCAGGGAGGTTGTGGATGCCCCATCACTGGAGGTGTTCAAGGCCAGGCTGGATGGCTATTTGAGCAACCTGGTCTGGTGGGAGGTGTCCCTGCCCATGGCAGGGGGGTTGGAACTAGATGATCTTTAAGGTCCCTTCCAACCCAAACCATTCTATGATCCTATTCTATGATTCTTCGGGCAACCTGGGCCAGGGTCTCACCACCCTCACTGTGAGAAATTTCTTGCTGAGATCTAATCTAAATCTACCCTTTTCTAACCCTATAACTCCACTTCCTGATAAAAAGTCCCTCCCCATCTCTACTGTAGGCCACCTTTAAGTACTGGAAGAAGGCTGCTATAAGGTCTCCCCGGAGCCTTCTCTTCTCCAGGCTGAACAACCCCAACTCTCTCAGCCTGTCTTCATAATCCTGGTTATTACGCTGGAGCATTCCACTGTTCAGTTTATCATAGACACATTTTTCTACCATACATTTTCTAGCTCTCATTAACTGGCTTTGTTTGAAACCAGCAGCTTCTACAGAGTCCACAGATTTCTCCAGGTTGCCCACACATCAGTGCAGTATTGCAGTGCCTGTGTCTCAGGACACACTATTGACTTCTCCCTCTCTCGGTAGAAATTCAGTTTGCTACAGTGCACCACAAGCTTTTGGGACTGAAAAAAGCCAGAGGCTGGCATTTTGCTTCTTGTTAATAACTTGATTTATTGTATTGCCAATGGGCTTTTTATTTGAACTGAGTGTGCCAACAGAGTGTGGCACATCCTGCTGACAAAAGTGTGAGTTAGAGCTCTAATATTTGTTTACAATCTCAGTGGGAAAGAAATATGCATGGAAAGCACAGTGGCGGGAAGCTGGAAGCAAGGACAAAGTAAAGGAACTTGCCCAATAAAAAGGACAGATGAAGAAAAACAAATTGAAAAACATTAGTTAAAATATTGAATTGCTGACACAGCAAACTAAACAGTAAATGTCTATTGATATTTACTGAATGGAACCAAAGAAAAGAGAGTGATCTGAATTGTTCCAAAGGCCAGCTTTACTTACACCGACGCCAATTTCTGTATGGCAAAATTTGCTGACAATAATGAAAAAATTAGTATAGAAGGTCACAGACAGTGCCATATGCCAAGGAAGTCAGCAATGAATGCAGAACTGGAGCCAAGCTTCGGTTTTAATAAAAGCTTTGCCTGGTTCCAATTTTAACATAATATCAAGAAAATACAGATGCCAACATGTATTAAACACATAAAAAAAATAAGTCTTTTGGGCTTGGGAAAAGAAAGCTTTGTATCGTATTCATTTACCACTCACTGCAGAAAAAAATGGAGGTTCTGTTTGTGTAATAGCTTCTTATTTCCACCAACTTCATAATGTTGGCAGGGCAAGGCATATTCCACACCAGTTTATCAATCTCTTTCACCTTCATACATGTTTTTCAGACAGGAACATAAAGTAGATTTTTTTTTTTTTTTTGAGCATCTCATAATTAAATCACAGGTTTACGTTTATTTTGTAATCCTAAGTGCTACACTGAAATACTAGCTACTAACCAAAGTGCAAGACTTCAGACATGTTTGCTGTTTTACTTTAAGGAAACAACTTTGTATTGTGCTTTTTTTTTGCAAACTTCTGTAAAGCCATCCAAGCTGAGAAAAAGAGAGAGAAAGGGTGCACGTCTCCTGAGCAGGCCCAGCAGAGTCAGTGACTAGGGCACTGATAAGAATGCAGATGCTGCAGTAGGGAGCTGAACAAAAGCAGCAATCCCAGGATTTATCCTGAGTTGGAAGTACAGCAAGCCCAGGCTGTCACAGTCTACTGCTACTGGTGCTTCAGTTATCTGGGTTAACTAACCAGATAAATGTACTCCCTATCTACAAAACAGAAGATTAAATTCCCTGCAGTTATGCCAAGAAGAGCTACAGTCATGGCTTTGGATGACACTTAGCGAGAAGCACTTAGATTTCATAATTGCTCAGAATGATTTAATTAAAACAAGATAAACCCATGTAGAAACTAAGGAAGGCTGAGCTGGAAAAAGTACAATTGAGAACTAGTCACTTTTAGCAAATCCAAGTCATACAGTTCTCAGCCAGCACTCAGCAGGTGCATGACAAATCAAGCCATGACAAAGTTATTTAAGCTGTTTTTCTCTACAAATTTTCTCCAGATTTATAAGCCCCTGTGAAAATAAATTACCTTTTTTACTCTGGGTCTAAGGCCTGATGTGTGTTGTGTCTGTTACAACCATTTTAAGTGAGGCGAAGTTGAAAAACACTTTCTTACTTACTGATGATAGTAGTGATTTACTTGGTAGGAAAGTAGAGGTAGAGAAATACAGAGGTAGCACGTTTCACTTTATATCATTTAACATAAAAAACAAATATTATAACATTAATTTGCAAAATGGCAACAGCTACTTGAAAAATTTCCACAATAGGAAATTCAAGATTTTGTTCCAGTTAATCAATTAATCAAATATACTATTTGCATGCAGGCAAAATAAAACCCATGGCTTGCATTGGCATAGCTAGCAGAACTTGAAAGAATGGGGAAAGAGTTATTTCATCACTGATTACTTTCTTATCAAATAAAACTTCTGCCACTTTTCCATTTCTTATTTTCAGATTTTCCCAGAAGTCTACTTTAGAAGCTGGGGAGCATTTGCCACATCCCGAAACTTAAAGAGCACGACATATTGACAGCTATGGTATTGGAAGATTCATCAACACAAATTCCTTCACTGGCAAGAGTCAGAAGCCATTGCTAGAAACCTAATTCTGATTACTCAAATTATCCTTATGGCAAGCAGGCCAGCAGGCTGTGCACACTCACTACAGCCTGTAGTTTATAAAAATGGCTGAGTAGTGGCAAGGATAAAACACCTAGCTCTTCAAAATACATTGATTAGCTTTATCTGCCTGGTAAATGCAGTGGTAGCACTCATCCTGCCAAACCTTAAGTACCACTAGTCACCTTCTTTTTATTTTCATATAATTACTACACACTTAGGGCAAGGAACTCCGGCAGCAGAAAGGCCCCAAGAGTGGCAGTGATTGCCCTTAACAGCCCACAGTGCAGCAGACTGCATGAGTAGCCATCCATACTGCAAGAACATCAAATGAAAAAGAAATGTAAAAGTCATAAAAGATGCTGAACAAGTGACAGGCATGTTGAAGTAAGAACCTGTCCCAATCCCTGTATGAAATTTTTCCACTCCAAATTCCTCTCAGCCCAGCTGACACTGTCAGAAACTGCAACTCTCTACAGCCATTTTTATACATATGTTAAAGAAAGTGCTATATGATGAAATGTGCTATAAAAATTTGAGATATCACTATGGTATACTCCACTTAATTAGAACAGAGGATGTTAGGATGGAGGCTTTATAAGAAACTTTCCCATTAGAACAATTAAGATTACTTACAATAAACTGTAATCAGTGCTGCTAATGGGACAATATTACAACAAATTTGGCAAAGAAGCTTATATGATTTTTATCTAGGAATTACCAGTATGAAATTTAACCCTTATCTTTTAATGTACATGTTACCATGTGAAGAATAAAGAATATATCTTCTGGGATACTCCATGGGTCTTAGTCAAGGCTGGCTGTCTCACTATTGCTTTGCTCATGAGCAACTCGCTTTTGGAGATGGCCAGTCAAGTATCAAAGGACAGAAGTTTTGAAGATTAAAGAAGCTATGTTTTTCTGATACTCTCCTCATTGCATGTTAGCTAAATTTTCCTTTAGTTATTTTGCATGCTTTTTGGAACAAGCAGGCAAAGACAATGTGGAAAATCACACAAAACTGTACATTAAAAAACGTAGCTGTATTTTACGAGTAAGCTATGGGAAGAAAAAAAAAAGGGGTATGTTTCTAGCACGTAAATCAGCAAGACTTCAGGGGCAAAAAGTTCTGTTGAATTATATTTCCATGTGTGAGCACAGATTCAAGGTAAGACATAGTAGTAAGACCTCATCCTCTAAGTTTTAAGTGTTACTAATTTTGTGCCTCCAACCTTTCAGCAGTGTTGTAAATTATCACTAAAGAAATTACATAATTATGTTCAATATTAAACATAGGCCACAATATTAATTTTTTTTTTTCTTTTCCAGTTTGAGGCTGATCGTATTCATATAAGAAATCTGGAATTTGGAGCCAAAAGGTTAGAGCATTGATGGTTAATAATACCAAATGGTTATCTATTGAAAACTTCGATACTTAAAATGGGCCACTTAGCTCTGATAGAAAATGAATCTATGGCACCTATCTTTGAAAGATGCAAAATGTAGTTACATTATTTGATTTATAGGCATTCTGTTATTATCCATATTTTGTTGTTAAAGAAAATCCTGTATTGTTAACATTGTAAAATAAAAACAGCTAATTTAACTACAGCTAATTGTATCACTGTCCATATTTCGCAAAGCATAAACCTCTGAAAGGTTACTAATGGGAATATTCCTATTTCAATATAATTAGACCTATTCATATGATTAGGCACTCCCTGCAGAATTGGAGCTGAAGTTTGATCCCACATAGTCTTGAAGACAATGATGCTCTGCATGAATGCAGCAGGCTATCTGTAGGCTGCCAAGAAACTGCATGACTGGAATCCGAATCTGGATAATTAATCCATCACTCTTTGTACTTGAGATTCTGAGTTTAGTCAGTTACTACTACTACTGAAAAAATCCCACAGTTCAATATTTACATTGTGTTAATGTAGTAAGAATGACTTGTAAATGAAGAAATAAATGGTTGAAACAATAATCTCAAGCTCATTGCTAAATTTAACTAAATAGCAAAAGAGACCAAATAAAATTTTGTGTACTCTGAGAGAAACAAATAAAGAAAAAACGTCCCTTCTTAACTTTGAGCTAATACTTGTTGCAATATATTTCATGTAGGAAAGAAAACTTTTAAGTTTTATATATTTATATTTCATGTAGGAAAGAAAACTTTTAAGAATGATCTATGTACAGGTGTATGCAATTACCATTTTAAGACTCAAAAAGTAATGTAGATAATTAATTTATGTCACCATATGAAAAAAGAAACTCCAAATTTAATTTCAAATTCAGTATCCCTAGTGCAAAATATTTGACAGGATTCTTAAAAGCTGATGCAAAATGAAGCTGAATGCATTCAGTGGATTTCAGGCTTAAATTTAATTTTTGAAAAACTCTCCTTTCAAAGATAGACTTTCCCAATATAAATATTTTTTTTCTATTTTTGGCATGTAAAAGTACATATTTCTTTAAAAGATCTTACTATTGCACAGTGGAAACAGGCTTACTCTGCTAGGGATGAGGGGGAAATGATGTGCAAACAGATCAGGTAAAATTATAAGGACATTTCGATGTACCTAGCTTCTAAAACATCACTATTCCACCAGTGCTGAAAAAGCAGTTAAAGCCATGCTGCATTTTAAGAATATATGTCAAGAAAGAAAAAAGCTGCTTCAAAACATGAAAGTACTTCATACAAATAGTATAGAAAAGAAAATGTTCTAATTTTTTCCCCAACGGTATTACTGTAATTGATTTAAAATAATCTTGAATGTTCTGAATTTTTGTAGTATTTTAGGTAAGATTGCAAAAAATTACTTATGAAAATAGACTAGGGAGCTTCATGTGGCCTGAGAGAAATATGCCTTAATGTTCTGCTTATACTTAAGGTCAGAATTCCAGAGAGTGAAATGGTAAGAAAGGATAACTAGGAGTAGGTAAGAGTAGGTAAGTAAGGATGAAAGTACTTCGTACTTTTCTATATAAGAGATTAAATCTTAAAAAGGTCAAGAAATCTGTAAGAATGCAAGTAGAAAAATCCATAAAGAATATAAAAGTATTCCTTTTTTGCTTTGTGCCAGTTTCGGTCTTAACAGGTACAGAGCATCAGAGCAGAAAATGCTCACATTTTAACCTGACTGCTCCTTACAAAAGGCAAGGTGTGGGTTAAGTACAACCAACTCCCTAAAAACTAAATGCTCTCCCTCCCAATATATTATTTACATTTTCTATGAAACATTTAATGAATTGTATTGCAGAACACATAAGCCTCAAAACGATCTATCCCTTTCAGTTGTATTCCTCCCTTTGAAGTACCTCTCACAAGGAGGGAGTCTATTATATCAAAAAAGTGTATTTCAATAATATTTTAGGAGTCACAAGTTGCTAATTTCACTCATGAGCTTCAACTCACACTTCAACTGAGGTAGTTTACAGAGTTCAGAGACTGAGTAATAATTCAAACACTGTTGGACACTCACAACCTGTAGCTATTCCATTCTTTCTCACCTCTGTTTTCAGTAGGATGGATTTTTATTCTTCTTCAGTGTTAACACTTTTCTCAGTAGTCAGCCCCCTGAGCCAGGCTAGAAACCTAATCCTACAGATCTTACACAGATAAAACTCCAGCTATGTATTTTGAATATTCATTCTCTGTCATCCACAGTGAAAGTCCTAATTGACTATTAAAGCTATGAGTAAATTATGAACCAACCCTAATAATTTCTCACTACAATTTTGATGTAAATATTTACAATTCTATTAATCACAAACAATGGGTGCACTACTCATTAATGAAATTGCTTTCAAATTCTATTTCCATCATTGTGGAATAATTCCTAAAATATAATTTTTATTAAAAATATATAGCTTTGTTCACATATTAAGGAAAAGATGTGAAATTGAAGCGTTTCCGGAGTAAAACACAGCGGTGGCTGGTATGTGAGGAATCTGCTACATCACTGACTCCCTGAACAATATTGCTTGCAAAAGCAACACAGAGGATGGAGTGAAGATCCCACAGCAGATCTGGGACCAAGGTGGTCCTATGGAACTGATAAGTGGCATGCTTGCTTGAAGATCCCACAGCAGATCTGGGAACAAGGTGGTCCTATGGAACTGATAAGCGGCGTGCTTGCTACCCTAAGGCAACAGTCTGTCAAATTTTGATGTAATGCTGTCCTTTGTGTGAACTTTGCTCATTATAATGTCATTATAATACCAAAACACACCTCCAGCCCGAAGGCTACCCGCCTCCAAGGTGCAACCACTCCTCCTTGAGTCTGCACCCTGAACTTTTCGTAAACTCTACCTTTCAATGCGAGGCGAGAAAATTTTGCTCCCATCATAATAAAAGTGTTTCTGACTAAAATGTAAACTGTACCTTTCAATGCGAGGCGAGACAATTTTGCACCCATCATAATAAAAGTGTTTCTGACTAAAACTACTCAAACTCCACCTTGAGGGTAAAAAATAGTATAAAAATAGCCTGAGAAAGGGGGGATGCTAGGGAAGATACCATCGTGAACAAGTCAGGGAGGATCCCATGATGGACTGCCTCTGACTCCTGGGACCAGTCAACGGGGGACATCTGTGGGTGAGACTTAGACTGTACCCAGTGCTTCCTCGGGGAACTTAGAAATCTCTCCAGGGGGTTACCTGTTACATTTAGAGCCAGGCTGTATTGTTTGTAACTTTATCGTGTGCTTTGTGCTACTAATAACATTTTTACTTGCACGTGCTTTGCAGACAGTGTTGCAAACCATAAGAACCTTCATATCTGTTGCTGAAATAAACTGTACTGCTTAAGTAGTTAGCTGTTTCGGCTTCTCATTGAAGGCGACTGAACATTAAAGTGTGGCTGGGCTGGTTCATGAGCACGACTAGACTGAGGGTGCATCCGGAATCGTGATAGTTTAATATATTAAATGCGACCCGACTGATAGTGGTGAATTGGGCATCATTCAGAATTTAAACCTAGCTGCCCCCAGCCTCCCGCTTTGGTGAGGAGTGTTAGAACACAAGGGGGTTTATTTTCTGCCAAAACTATTTTGCCCTTTTAGTGCAACAACCGTATCTTCCCCTAAGACTGCATCTTAAAATGAACATATCTAACATTTGAGTTTATGTCTGTACCTTTACTCTGGAAGTTTCTTGACTAAGGATGATATATGATGAACATGCATTAATGCTAGCATTGCTAATTGTGTCTGTCTGCACTTGTTGATTGTAATTATTGCAATGACTCGGGTTTTTCAGGTGAATAAATAATGCCGTATTTTAGAGCTTGTTTTAACTCTTGTTCTCTTGCCCTAAAGTACTTCAATGTGCAAGGAAATTTTCTCACATTCAGTAGAACACAGCAAATAAGGAAGTGGGAAACAGAAAAATTCAGTGCAGAAGGATAATAAAGATACAAGCGACTGATTCACATGTTCCAGGAAACAGACTTGTACAGAGCTTTCCATCAACACAGAGGGTAAACACAGTGTTAGCCAATTCCTCATGAAAGGGTCAGGTGGAAGGGGCGGAGCTCTGCTGTCATGGCCTGAGAGCCAATTAAGACCGTTAAAGATTGCTCTCTCAGCCTCACCGCCAGGCTGCCTTCCAGCAGGCTGCCAGGAAAGGTAAGGGCAGCAACATGTGACAAAACTAGTTTGTCTAGAGGTGATTGTCCCCCTGTACTCGGCACTGGTGAGGCCTCACCTTGAGTACTGTGTCCAGCTTTGGGCCCCCTACCATAAAAAAGACATGGAGGTGCTGGAGCGGGTCCAGAGAAGGGCGACAAAGCTGGTGAGGGGTCTGGAGAATAAGTCCTTATTGCTCTCTACAACTACCTGAAAGGAGGGTGTAGAGAGGTGGGGGTCGGTCTCTTCTCTCAAGTCACAGGTGACAGGACAAGAGGAAATGGCCTCAAGTTGCGCCAGGGGAGGTTCAGGCTGGATATTAGGAAAAATTTTTTCACTGAAAGGGTTCTCAGCCATTGGAATGGGCTGCCCAGGGAGGTGGTTGAGGCACCATCCCTGGAGGTGTTCAGAAGACGGGTTGATGTAGTGCTGGGAGGTATGGGTTAGTGATGATGCTCCTTGTTTGTTGTGTGGGTGTCTATTTTTGTCAGTTAGGTTGACGGTTGGACAAGATGATCTTTAAGGTCCCTTCCAACCTAGAAGATTCTGTGATTCTGTGATTCTGTCTGGCAGTGCTGTGATGAGATAGTGCGGATGTGTATGTATCAAACCCTCTGGTCGAGCACAGAGAAGTGGCTTGATAAAAATCTAGGTTCCTCTCTACATTTAGATTTCTTAAGAACTGACAAGATGCTGCATCTAGTTCTTTTAACCTGGCTGCTTTACAGGTCCAGGCGACAATATGATGACCAAGATTAGGACAGCAGACTGCATAAACCTGAAAAGCTACTGACACCAAGAAAAGAGCTAAACCCACCCACTCTCTGCACAGAAACATGCATACTGATAAGGAATAGAAATGCATTTTATTATGTATAAATGCATCAAATACTAAGCAAAAAAAAAAAAAAAAGTTTTATATTTTCTCATTTTTGAAGCAATTTCTTTTTTAATGAAAAACAGGTCCCGATTACTTATTTATAAACATCTGTAGAGAAAAGATGCATGAAAAAAGCAATGCTTTAATTTGTAGGAGACCTGCATGACAAACAGTGTTCTGTTCCAGGAGAATCAGATCATTTTCTCTGGAGTGGAAATAACTCAATAGAAGTGCCTTAAAGCATTATATATTTATTTTTATACTTTGACCATTGCAATATTTTTTGTATAATTTAGAAAATATTTACATCACTTTCAGCCAAATCATTTATCTAATGATTATTGATATCATGTCAACTACTTCATAAACTTTAAATAAAATCTAATTGGAGAAGACAAGAAAGTCAGCACTTTTCCAAATATTTGTTTTGATGAGTCAATGTTTTCTAACAGAAAAAGGTTTCATCGGAGCTACATGGCGATTGTAATTTGCTACATTTACTACTTAGTACTGTTAGTTCAATAGCATCAATACAGCTTTGAGACTGAGAAACTAAATTCTGATGTCTCATTCATCAGTGCAATCAAACCCCAGCTTTAAGAGCAAACTTTTGTAATTCCGTTAAGACAAAAACTCATAAACATCTTTCCTGAGTAAAGAACTTGGCCTAAAGAATCCATTTCTGATGATGATGTGTGCAAGGGAAAATCACAGACTCCTATCAGACCTCAGGTGGAATTTATAGCACTGGTATTCAGGAAAATGTAATTTTCCTCCTGTAAATTGAGTTTTATTTGGAGTCATTCAGGAACAGTAACAAGGCACTGCATGAAGCCAATTCCACAATCATTTTTCAGAAAGATACTCTGTCCATACCTTTATGAATTCACTGCAGTCCCTCATAATTAAGGTAGAAGACAAAGGCAAAACTATCTTTTATCACCAAACTAACTTTTCAGCCTTATTTCCAACATTGTTAAAAATTGTTTTATACCTGAACATTCCTGACAGTTGGAGATTTTTGTTATAGAAGATTTAAGTAGCTCTTATAAGCTGTTAATGAAGTTTACAAGCAGAACCCTGTGAATTCCAAAACAGTGCAGTTACTTAAATTAACTCTTATAAAAATCCCCAAAGCAGGTTTTAAAGTGCTTTCAATGGGTGACTAGTTTGACTATCGTGAGTTATCATATGCAGGAGAAAGGTTTGCCAGAAAGAAATTTGAAAGATGTTTTCTTTTCCCATCAAAACATAAAATAAATGTAAAAAGCTATGGCAGACTTCTCCCTGTAGCTATTCACAAATTTTTTATTGTCTAGTTTCTTCTCCACATACTTTGACTTTTTGGTTTACTCCCTAGCTCACCTGCAAAGATCTTTGCCATTTCCCTTCTGTTCGTATTTTTTGCCTTTCATTCTTCTTCTCTTTGCTCCTCTTGTAACTGCGATACCTCATGATGTATTCTAGCATGTTGAAGGAAGATCAGTAACTATAAATACAAGTGTCTGACAGGATGGGAGATTCAGGAGATTTTAATTTTTAAATCACTAAATATTTTCTTTAAGATATCCTTGATTTGGTTAGCTCTATGTGTATTTCAACACATACAATTTCTAAAATGCTCTCAATAGCGGTTATTATTTTGGTGCCAGACAGTCTTCTATTATGCCTAAATTCAAATTAAGTTACTGAAAATGAAAATGCTAAATGCTGTGGGCATCGTGAGCTGCCCAACAGATACTATGAGCACTGTGAAGTACCTGGCAGACTTTATAGAGCTGGTGGAAGGCTCAGCCAATAAAACCACCCTAAAGCTCTCTGTGGGTATTAAAAGCAGCATCAAGCTATTGGCAGTCATTACAAACCTTGTCAAGTAATCAGTGGACATTATAAATAGCAGTGAGAACTAGATGGGCATTGTAAATTCTGTGTCAGAGGTGTGGTAAGGAGTCCTATTAGGAAATAAAGTATGAAATTCTGAAAAATTGGTTTCATTTCCTCTGTAAAATTCACAGGCTCATATTCATTGGTAACCTGGAAATATCAATTAACAGTCCTTAATCAATTCTTCTGATCATTCCAGCATTTTAAGAAGAAGGAATTTTCCTGCTGGGAAATGGATCTCTATGAAGATGTCCATGCTGGGTGTCTATAAATTGGCAGCTTGATATCTGAGAGGCATTGCAGGTTTTCAAACATTCAGCAATACAGACTACTGGAAACTTCTCTGCCTTTCAATCACAAGAGCTCATTCCTTATTTGCCTCGAGACAGGTATCTATGCTTCCTTAACAATTCAGCCAATGGATCATCTGTAGCTGGTATTCATATCCTTTTACACCTCTCCCAACCTGCAAACATCTTTATTTGCTGTTAAAACCAATTTTTTCTATTACTCCTGTCAACTCTGATATCCCTTCTGCTATAAATGTGTTAGCAGCACACACCATTCCTCTTGTGACTACTAGGGTAAAAGTGTGACTTTCCTTTTGTTTCTGTAAGACATTAGTAAAGTCACCATCCCAGGCATTTTCTGTCATTCAAGAAAGCCAAAGATGCAAAGATTCTGTGATTAATCAAGTACGTGTGAAATTATACTTCTGATTATGGAACCCATCAGCATCATCTTAGGCAATGACGTTTTTTTCTGCAGTATGTGACACTTTTAAAATCTCTGGTTTGGTCTGCTCTTTGCTAGATAGTGTTCAGTGTGAGACGAATTTTCTTTACTCTTTCATATTTTTTTTGTTTGCTTCCTCACACTATATCCATCATGTTTGCTACGGTGGAAAATCTTTTCCAAAGTGATTTACTTATAGATCTTCAAATACAGAATTCACCTAACAGAAGCACTCTGTGAAAATTCTATTCATCCCCAGGACACAGTGCTAAATTGTATAGTTACAGGTTTATAAAAATGAAAAATACAAGAATAAAATCTGACATTTATGCCACACTGTCAGAGATATAACTTGAAAGGAACATTCTATAAATCCCTGTAGCAATCCTCAGTTTCCTGCAGTATACTATGCAGAACTACCATCATGGGTTGATGTTTTTATCATAATTACATGTTACCTAATATATAGACAGGACAATGGTGTTCCTCCTATATATATATGTGTTATTTTGTATGAAATAAGAAACTTGTATGTTTTCCGTTCTCTTTCAATCTTAGTTGTGTTTTCTGTGCCGTATACCTGACTTTCTTGTGCGTATAAGCAAGTCTGATTTATTAGTCTTTTTTTTTTTTTTTTCCGCATATTTTTCTGTCTTTTAATATTTTCTCTGGATTCCGCTTCTGTTTGTAATGCTAAATGAGAGTAGAGCTCACCACATATCAGCTGGTTTTCCTTCAGGTTACGAAATGACAGTCCTTGTAAAGCCCTGGGGTAAGCACAAACCGTTTCCTCGGCTATTCGAACTGAAGCATTTCTGGCCCATTGCAAGACCCATTTTAGATTACAGTCACAAATGAGTGAATCGGTGTTGAAATGTCTGGAAAGGCAAAGAAACATCACAATTGGTACACGTGCAATTTTCATAAACATACTTTATTCTGTTAGATTCAAATTATCTAATTCCAAGGAGAACTACTTCTAGATAGACATGTACCTATGAGTGTATAATTGTAGATGTATAATTACAAAGATATCCTGAGGCAACTAACACACATCATCCCACTGTTGATGACTTCCAAGACATTATGCCAAAATTCTGGTTTTGGTTACAGAACGTGTCATTGACTACTGAATTAAATTTGAGTATGGGTGACTGTAGAAAGTCATACTAAAACGTATTTCCACTTAGTAAAAACTCTTTTAAGTAGAAACCTGGCTATGGGAGTATCCAGTCTACACTTTTTAAGTCTCAGAGAAGTACATTTAGTATAAATAACTAGGAATTGTTATTATAATTACAGGAAAAATATTTAACATGAGTGTTTTTGTGTATTTAGAGTTCATATATGATGTAACACATGAAAACATGCAAAGATAGAAGAACATAAAGGACAGAAAAACAGGGATGTTAGTCAGGATGGCTAGACTCGGCTAGTCAGAAATGGGCTCAAGTTGTCAGTGCTACCCATTTCAATAAGACAGGTAGAAGGTGGCAGCTCTCCAGACCATCAACAGAGACAGACATCAATGACAAAATACTGCATATTTTACATTTAGAATGCATTTCTAGAAACAATCCTCTTTGAATCATATTCAACTCTACTGTGTTTATTCTAATGCTTTTCTTGAATATTTCAGATTTCCAAACATAAGGAATGATACTTACAGTGCTTTCAGAGCGAGCAGCTCAGAAAAAAGTCCATTCATGAGACTTGAAAAAATATTCCCTGACAAATTCCTAGAAAAAAGCCATTTGCAGTCAGTTACAAGAAATACAAGAAAAAAGCAAAATTATTATAGAGTACAATTTTCCCAATGTTAATTAAGAAATTCTGCTTTCTTGACAACCGTAGAAACATACTTAAATTTGTACATTGCTTTTTCCTAAATGTCAGCAATATTCAAATCAAATCATACACTTTTACTTCTTTTATTTTCCCACCAGGTATACACACAATTCACTTAGTCTAATAAACAGGAATATTTCTTCATATTTAATAGAATAGAATTCTAGGAGATAATATTCTAGAATTTAATTTAATACAGTGATTAGTCAGTGAGACTTACATTGTATTTTTATAGTATATGTAGAATGCCACTTCAAGGGAAAGAAGTAAAAACAGTGTCTTAATTTAGTAATGCGCAGAAGAATTCAAGCAATTCCTTAAAACAGTAATGAGTAACTACACAAATAATTCTATTACAAAGGACTTTAAACAAACTGATTTTCCTTCTTTAAACTAAGGATATTTCCTTTTTAACTACTCTTTTATTATTTCTTGTCCAGATGGCTGAATGGATTAAGTTGCATACTTGCTAAACGGATGCCGTTTAATTTTGCCTAGTTTAACAGTATTGTTCCACTAATGCCTTCGTAGTGTAAAAGGTAAATGGTTAATGTCAAGCAATACTGTCTTTTTCTATACCACTAAACTGAAAAATTAGTGCAGTATCCAAGATTAGCATTTCACTGCATATGAATTATCTACTTGTGAAATAGTGATACATGTTCCTTCCTATCCAGTGTCCAAAGCCTAAATGTCTGAATTCAAGGATGGCTACAAAATTTCAGCTATCATTGAAATGTCAGATTTCTTCACTGGAGATTTGTTGTTACATATAGAAAAAAAATTGGACGGTTTCATTACTTTTTCATAAAAAATGATGTTTTTGTAACTATTGATTTTACTTCTCTTATGTCTATAAAGTAAAGAGCGTAAACTGGAGATATAAATTCATATCAGGACCATTATTGCACCAGTGAGAAATCTAGCAAGCTGTAAAAATCTCAACTTCAACAAAACTCAAGCTTCATAAAGTGAGGAAGAGAAAACCCCTCAATAATTATACTTTCTAGAGAAACCTGTACAGATATATATGGATCAATGAATTCAAGAAAGAAGAAAGAACATTGCTAATTTATAAATTACTTTAAGAAGTTATGGAGCATTCTTGAAACAATAAATAATCTTAACTTTGTACATATTTTTCACCACTGAAATAATGAAAAAAAAAAGAAAACGAAATTTGAACACTGAATTTTCATGGTACTTAAAAGCAAAATTCTGCTAATACAGAAAAATAAACTGGCTCAGCAATGTTAAGTGAAATTATTTCTCATTGTATTGAGTGATGATAAGATGTGTTGATATAATTGAATTCATTGTTAACATTTTGTTTAACAGGGGGCCTTTAATACAGTCGTGGCTCAAAGCTCTTGAAAATGGAAGAGCTTTCCAGTATCGCTTCAAGTGTGGGTATGTCTATAGGTGGAAATGAATGTTTGCTTGTAGCTACCTATTTCTATACTTTTAATATTTTAGATTTATCAAGAGGAACTAAAAATATTGAGCATTTCACAAAGATTCAGTTACCTCTTTACTTAAAATTAAAATGGATCTAATAACGTGCTTATTGGACATAAGCCCTGATGAGGCATATGCTGAAGCAGTTCAGTGAACTTGGACATATACCTGACTAAATCAGAAAATGATAACCCTGACATTTACACTGAAGTAAATCAGAAGTGGTTCCACTGATATGAAAGCAGTTACAGTCGTATAAACTTACTGACAGAGGGAGATCATGCTGAACTGAAGGATGGGGAAGCAATCTGCTCAGCCTTGCACGGATGGCAGCCAGAGAGCAGAAATACAGGGGTTCTTCCTTTTCTCTGCCTTACTCCAATACAGTAGGATATGACAACATTCCTGATCTGATGCAAATCCCAGCTTTCCCCTTAAATACTTCATACAGCAAACCAAACAGAACACCAAGTCTGAAGTTTGGTAATTCCATTTGGACCAACAGAAGGCTTTAAGGGAAAAACTGTAGGTCATTTCCAGAGCTGAGGTAGCAGGGTTCAGCAGATGAACGGTAGCTTTGCACGTGCCAGTGGCGCCCATTCTGTGTCTACTGTATCTATTGGCTTTCCATAGGTCCTACCAAATCCACCAAGATATCTAGCCAGAACTCACCTACAGTATGTTAACTTAAAAAATCCCGACTCATGTTCCATTTACACATTTTTGGTTTCTTTTTACCATGACAAAGGAGTATGTAAACCTTTTCTTCAGTGGTTTTGCCAAGTGCTGGAATAATTGAGTTTCTGACAGTTCAAAAGTCAGCACAAATCCAGCAAGCCAATTTTAATATTCTTTCATAATTTTATGGAAATTACCTGGTTTGAAATTTCCATATTATTACTAACATTTAGCAAACTAGGATCCTGTTCACAGGGCTGTAGAAATCATAAAGCAATACATTTCTATGCCCCAAAACCCACATAATTACAATATCTGGATCTTCAACAATGTGAACAGCTTCTTCTCTAACAAAACTTGCGGAAATCTTCTCAAATCACCCTAATAACACATATATTTCTGAGCTAGATATCTGATTCTGGCAAACGCCTGGTTCTGTCAGTTCACATCATTTATGTTATATATTAAGGTATCTCCAAATGCATAACATTGTGAAATTCCGCCATTTCAGATATCCAAAAACCTATGCTAGCTTGATTTAAAAGGACATTTGTTCTAAAAACATCTGTATCACCTAGTTTGCAAACATTTCAAACATAACAAATTAATGCACTCCAAAGCTGATAGCACTTACTATGCCATTAACTTAGTCCATTAGTAGAAACATGTGCTTTCTGTTACATCAGAGGTAAAGCATTTTAGTCTTAAGAATAAGGTCCTACATTTATTTTTTCCTATACCAAATACTCTTTTGCTTTTACAGAAATTAATAAAGCACTTTTGCCAAAAGCTTTAATATAAATGACAAATGCCATAAAACAGTTAAAGGGAGTACCCTTAGAGTACCCTTTTGAGGCAAAATATAGGTAGAAGCAGAAGCATATGAACATGAAGAATGCGTCATTCTTACAAGCAGTATTAAAAAGCAAAAGCCGAATGCAAGGGTGGCAGATTGATCTTCTGTGCAAAAAACCAGGGATAGGAGTCAACAACATGGGATGGGGAGAACAGCTATCCCAACAACTGGGATTGGGAAACAACAACAGAAACACAGAGGGGGCAGGTTATGGTGCATATTTTCTTGATGTTGCCAAAATGGGGTCTGGTTGATTCACTATGTTCCTGGTTTTGTACTTTATTTCTAGCACCATAAAATGTGATTAGTTGCTTCAATGACAGCAAGAAAGTCACACAACAATTTATGGTACAATATTATTGTAAAACTAACTGCTGATGAAGACTGAGAGGCAGGATGAAGAATAAATCAGATATACTTTAATCAAAAAATTGGAAGTGAGGTGGAAGTTCTGTTTTGAACTTCCAAAAGGAAGACCCAGCAGTAGTCCTTGTTGAAGCAGATTTAAAGTTGCAACATTTCAGAAGCTGAAGAGCTAACTTATGGGGGACTAAAATGAAATCTGGTATATCAGTACTGTGGCACCATCCCAGTATTCCACAGCTCTTGATACCTAGATTAAATATAAACAGAATTAATGTGGATGGCAGCTCCATTACCTAGCAGAAATACATTTGCATACATAATTCTGGAACAAAGCACTGAAACAGTGCCACTGAGGGACCAAAGGAGATTTGGAAGATTTGTTGCATTCAATTATGTCACTCCTAGTTAGAATATGTGCACCTCATTGTAGCATAAACACGACCAAAGGGTAATATATAAGCCAAAAAAGTTAAGCTAATATCATAGAAGACATAATAAATCTTCTCTTATGCCGTCTGAGGCACTGACAGCTGCGTCTGTCATATGATGTGAAAGCATTTTGGAATAATTTTCCAGAGTACAAGTCATCAAATCCAAGAAGGAGTAAAAATTAGATCAAGGAACATAATCACAACTCACTGGCTACAGTAATTTCAGGAGCTGTGTGAAATTTTAGATTTCATTAGTAACTTGAAATTCAATTCCTCTTCACTGTAATATACATCCTGACTGCAATTGGAATAAAAGTTGTCTTTTCTACATTATCAAGAGGCTGACAATTTTTTGTGGTTTCTTTATGTGTGCATGTTTTCAAAACAATACTAGAAGATACTACTAATTAATTTTTTCTTAATTCAAGAATCCTGTCAATTGCCCTTTTCTAAAATAGACTGCACAAAACCACCAAGCCCTCTGAAGAGTGTTTGCATTATCCCTGAGAGCACAGGCAGCTCTCATCCTTCATTTTAGTGAAGTATTTAAACATACCTTTGCCCTACTCAGTTGAGATAAATGCATCACATCATTTGGCTAAACATCTAATGTCAGTTTGGGCCTAGAGCTGATTTTTCAGCTCTAATTCCATTTTTTCAAACTGAATTAAACTTACAAGATCAACTGAAACACACTGTTCCATTTTATTTCACCTGGTATTTGCGCTTGTAAACAGTATAAGAAAATCTCATCTCTGTCCTTCACAGAAGGTGCATGAAAAGATTTATGTCCTTTGCTCCTTCCAGTGGACTCATGGCTCTCCCTACTGGTTTTGATAACAGCCTGCAAAGATCTTCCTGCACTTCATTCCTCTAACATAACACAGGAGAGCTCTAATCACCACAATCAACAACTGCATAAACCAACACATATGTATACATCTTATATACTGCTCCTTCAGTAACCTAAATCACACTTGATGGCTCTGAAACCGGTTCCACGTTTAAGAACTTGTCATCTTTTCCTTGGTACAACTAGATACACTGATGGTACACCAAGCTTCTCCATAACCTCTTCAGAGAAAAGCTTTCTCACACCCCTGAAACGCTAACACAATTCAGACGTATCAGTAGCAACAGAAAGGTGACTTATTGTATTTTAAACATGTTTAAGAAGTTTGATTCTGAGAAGTTTGTATGAACTTCCACACAGAAAAAAGCTAGAAAGTGCTAGAAAAGTACCAGGTGGCATTAGCTTGTAGTCAATAAGCAATCACCAGTTCTTACACCAGAGGCAAATTGAGCTCCCAATTAAATAATTACTTGCAGCAATATGTCACTACATGAGATTTCCGAGTTCGAGGAATGAATGATATTGTAAACGACAGGGAACAGTTCCTTTTGTTTGAGACTGAGATTGTGTTGTATTTCTTCACAAAATAATCACTGACCCAATAAGAGTAATGTTACTCCTGAGTTTGCTTTGCTAAGGAGAATGGTCCCTACAAAAGAGAAAATCATAACTTCTGACACAGCAATAATGAACTGATTTACTTCAGATGAAAGGGAAATTCAGACTTTTCTATTACTATGCCTCTGATTTCAAAGGACTGACTTTTTAAATAATAAAAAAAATAAATAAAGCAGCTAGTGAAGAATTACCAAAGTACATGACCTGGAATGCAGGATGGCCCTGTTTGTTAAGTCAATGGCAGAAGGGCAACTTAGTACCCAAATAAGGAAAATGAAAAATAGACTAAATGGATCAATAACCAATTCTTAAATCTTGAAAAAGAATTCAAGTTTTAAAAAGATCAAAGAAGTAGAAAGACTATAATGAACAGGAAAAGGCCAGCAAGAAGACAGGAAACAGAGGAATGATGAGAATTATCAAAAATTAAGTTAAACTTTGGAAAGTATGCTAAAACAAGGTGCAAAAGACACTTTAGCAATACTACTATGTTATAAGTATTAAATGAAGAAAGAGTAGATATTATATATAGCCTAAATATACCCCATTACCACTATTTCCTACTCTCTTCACTGAGGTTGGTAATTTGTATTATAGGTATTTACAGGAGAAGCATACACTAAATTCTGGAAATGATCTTTCCCGAGACCACCTACAATATGACTACTGATCTGCAGAACTAGTTAAAATCCAAAAAATACCTGGGCAACTAGAGGCCTTCTAGGCTAATACCACTCACAGGAAAACACGAGTACAAATGTTAATGGTTTTCTCCTGCTTATGTGGTATCATGTTAGTTGTATATGAAAATCAATAAATAATTTTCCTTGTCTAGAAAATTAGTGATCTTTTTATAGGATTACATGGTACATCTCCAATCGATGTATATTGATTTTTTTTTTCCCCATTTCTGATTTCCAACATTCTTTTTCCATTTTTCTTTCTTTCAAAGCTCACTCATTTAGTGCTTTCACGAATGACTCTGGCTCAGCATGTGAAAATGAAATCTGGTAATAACAAAAGGAAGGATTGTTCAATATTAAGAGACTATCTTACAAGAAGAGATGAACATTCTTGAAGATGAGATGTCTAGTAATTTCATAAAATAATATTATTCAAAGTGAAAAGTGTAACAAAAATGTCACTTGAGAATCTTACTTAAGAAATACCTAATTCAAATTTCTGCTATAAACTGGGCCTCAGAAAGAAAACAATACAGAAAGCCCTGGATCTACACCTACTTGGAAATGAAAGTTAGCTCCATGCTAACAGTTAGCTGGTTGATCAGTCCGGTAACTACAGGCATGCAGCATGCATACTGTGCCTTTTTCTGACATCTCTGGTATCAGTGAAGGATGCAGAGATACACTGCCACACACTTCTAATTAGCTTTTTACATGGAGTCTGAAAGATTTATGAATGGAATTTTTAGATATGTTTTCCTGAGAGAGCAGGGTTTTGTACACTTTCTATTGAGATTTTTCCTAGCATTTAGAAGCACCTTCCATTTAGTAAGATGACTTCACCATTTTGAATTAAACATACTTCCTATGGTAATCTGGCTACACAGTCACAGTCACGTTCACTGTGCACAACAAAAGGAGACCCACCAACCCTCAACAGGTGGGTTGGACTTGCCCAATTTGGCAACTCATCTGAGACGAGTAAGAAGAGGAGCAGTCTGCACCTGTTCATTAACATGTCATCAAAGGTCTTCCTATCATTTGTTCTCACTTGTTTTATCTACGTTAAATTTAGTCTGGCATTTTACTGCTCAGTCATGGAGTTCTGTACCTTACTTCTGTCCTTCAAAGTCAACCCTTCTCTATAATCCTCTGGTTAACTTAGTATGTATTAGCAAAGTTTGTCATCACACATTTTATGTCTTCTTCCAGGTCATCTGATTCTCCCTAAAACTGAACAGCCTGGGTATACTATCATCATCTCATGTTTTCTGAGTGCTCTTTCCAGAATCTATTGATCACACAGCTCTGTGACATGCTTATGGATATGCAAGTTGATTGCTTTGCTCCCTAGAGCATATTCCAGTGCAGTTGCACATGATAAACTAATGATTTAAAAAGAACTATGACAAATAAGTGTACAACACAACACCTTTGACAGTCTAGAATTGATATTTCTGAAATGATTTGAACTACACTGATGTTGCAGATTTGCTTGACACTTTATACATTTTTTCTCAGTATGTGCTTACTTTTTTATGTACGGAAAGAAAAATACTATAACATAATGATCAGAAAGAGCAACTCATCCTTTTTAATCAGTATAAGACTCATTTGTGTGCTTGACTTTTAATTGTTTCTGAGACATGCAGACAGAAATGTTACATTCAGCCTCTTTCCAATGTGAAAATGAAATTAAATTCTTTGCAGTTCTGATAGATTTTACAATTACAAATGGAAACAACATATTTAAAATATCAAGTCATAATAATTAAAAGCTCAGGAGAGGGGTTTTTTTTAGAACAAAACCTATATTTTCTGATAATGAAAGTTTATTGCCAACTATACTCAGGTAAGCCATGTGACAATTTGGATTTCTCCTGTTTAAAACAAAAGTGGTATTATACTCACAGTTTGTGAAGACTGTTAAGTCCAACAAACATTTCTGGTGTTAGGCAACCAATTCTGTTATTTGAAAGATCCCTGAAAAAAACCAAACCAAACCAAACCATTAGGTCTGTCTTTTGGATACACATCTACATAATCACATACAGTGCCTGTAACTCTTAAGGAGTTAGAGACAAACAAGTAATAAAACCTTTTTTCTGCAATGTAATGTAACTGAATCACAAAATCACCGAATCACCATGGTTGGAAGGGACCTCTGAGATCATCGAGTTCAACCTCAAAAAAACCAGAAAACATACAAAAAAAACCCAACAAAAAACCCCCAAAACAAACAAACAAAAAAAAACCACCCCAAAAAGCCAACACAAACACAACATCAAAACAAAAACAACAAACCAAAAAACACAACACCCCACCACATCACACCCACCCACAAACCAATAATCTTGGGCACTAGAGCACGCCCTGAAGAGCCATGTCTACACGGTTCTTAAATCCCTCCAGGGATGGTGACTCCACCACCTCCCTGGGCAGGCTGTTCCAGGGCCTGACCACCCTCTCAGGAAAGTAATTCTTCCCAATATCTAATCTAAACCTCCCCTGCCCCAACTTCAGACCATTTCCTCTGCTCCTGTCATTATTCCCCTGGGAGAAGAGGCCAACCCCCACCTCTCTCCACCCTCCTTTCAGGGAGTTGTAGAGGGCAATGAGGTCTCCCCTCAGCCTCCTCTTCTCCAAACTCAAAGGCCCAGTTCCCTCAGCCTCTCCTCGTGTGACTTGTTCTCTAGACCCCTCCCCAGCTTGGTGGCTCTCCTCTGGACACGCTCCAGCCCCTCAATGTCCTTCTTGTAGTGAGGACACTGTGTTCAGAACTGAACACAGTACTGGAGGTGAGACCTCACCAGTGCCCAGTACAGAGGCAGGATCACTTCCCTATTTAACAACTTTTGTATTAACATTATTGAGCAATATTCTGCAATTAAAGATACCATCCTGTAACTGATATAAAATCACACTTTAATGCAATTAGTATATGTAGCAAATTAAAAAAAATATATTTCAAATAGAAAGAATTTTATTTATCAAAGTTACTAGCACTTACAAAAAATACTATACATTTTATTGCATGCAATATTTAGCAAAAATTGACATATTTTAGTGTTTACTAATGTCTCATCTCATTGACAGCAACCGCTCTTGCTGAAGAAATCACAGAAACCAGAGGGCAATTAATTTTTGAGCTAGTAAGAAGGTCAGTCTTGGTAAACACTTGGCAAGCTCTTTTAAGGACAATGCTGTGACTGTCTCAGAAAAAAAATAGTACAAGGCATTACTTTCCATCACTTTTGTCTGCAGAAATGTGAATGGGTGCTTTCTGTAGAAATCATACATACATCATAATATATAGGATACTTAAAGGAAGGAGACAAAAATAGGTATGAAAAATTATGTTGTGATAACAACATTAATGGTGCCTTTTGGTTCATTCAGTAATAATGTTTAATTTTTACATATTTGGTTTCAAACTTGACTCAAATTTTCCTTCTTATCAAGTATTTTTTTTTTTAAATAATTGCAGTAATGTAAGGATTTTAAGTGATTCTACATCCGTTAAAATGTTAACATTGATCTGAATATATTTTGTGGTTTAGAAACAGTAGTAGTCTCCTGATTCCTTTGTTATATTGTGCAGATTCTCTATTTTTCTGTTGTTACATGAGAACACTAAAGTAATCAAGAAGAAGAATAAAGGTTGTAGTTTGACAAATCTAGTTATTGCTTTCATGGAGACATATTCAATTAGCTAGAACGTGAAGGCAATTTCTTTAGAATTCACTGCAAAGTCTTCTCCTATCAGATAAAGATTACATTGTTGTACAATTAAATGATGAAGCATCACATTAGAATGAAAATATTTCTTAAATGGTTGTCAAGGATATTAAGTAGGCAACAGTGGAGAAAATAGTGTGAATAACAATATAGTGCAATAATTGCATACTAGCATTACTCTTCAAGTTCTACTAATGAAAGCTACATAGAAAATTTGAAAATATAAGTTTAAGACAAATGTACAAACATATATAGATGTATAAGTAGCTATCTTTCTATTAGAAGAGGGAAATGGTAAACAAGAATCTACCCAGAATTCTTGGTTGAGTAATGCTTTACTTCTGCCTAAGGAAAGTCTGAACGCATATGGAAGAAATGCATCACTATGTGGGGCATAATTTGGGTAGGAAAAGTAAATTTCATCTAAACTAATCAAAAAAAGTGCATATTTCTCTAAGTGTGGCACATAGTGAAATGGTATTTTTAATAAAGTGAAAGGCTACGTACGCTTTTCTCAAAGTTTACTTCAATGAGTGTTATTTTCACAATAAGATATATGACAGTGGCTGAAATCTCAGTATTATGAAACAAGTTTCCTGAAAAAATGTTAGTAAAAAGACAACTTGCTACACATTCCTCCAGAATAATATATGTTATATTACACATAATTCCATTAGTAATGCACAAAGCTGGTGTTCCTTTACAGGAGTAGGACATTTAACTCACTAATGTTGACTTGTAAAATTGACGTTAGAGAAAACAGAACGCTTCTCTGTTGAATAACCAAGTGCCATAATTTTAGTGTTTCATAAATTTACACTTTTCATCAATTTTGTGGGTTAATTTTTGAGTAAACCCTTGAAATAATTCAGTTTGTCATTCAAATACAAATTATAAAGATCTCCAAATCATTCACAGAAAACATTTTGATGTTGACAGCCTGCAGCTTTTGTCTGACCTGCCATAGCCGTATCTCTAGCAGTTGCCCATATTACATCAGCTTCTGGTTTTCACAGAATCATTTATATTTTGCAGGAGAAATAAGAAGATGCAAATGTAAAGTACAGTCTTATAGTAATTACTGTATTCAGTATTCAACAGGAGTTTACACTATTTATTCCTTTTGCTCAACTGCCTGCTACCCAACAGCTGCACAGTTTAGGAGTGCAGCGATTTTCTTGTTTACCATGGAACTACACTGATTTGTACCAAACATGGCAGTCTAGTAATTAATTGAATCCCTGCCACTAGGTTGTTCCCAGTGTTACCTGTTTAGATGAGCAACAAAGGGTTTTTTTGAGATTTAGCATGATAAATCTCAACATTGCCACTTCTAGTTTGCTGACGAGTCTTGTATTCTCACTTTTCCCAGTGCCTAATGACTTCCTCTTCCTTGACTTGTCTCTCCTGGCTGACCCAAGCCTCCACCTGTGCAGTCTTCAATCGTGCAGCCCAAGACTTGCACAGGTTTCCTGGTTTTCCCACAAGAGGTCAGGGTTGTGTTATTAGAGTACGCAGCCAAAGCAACAATTGGTGCTCATTTTGATCATTTCATTGTATTGTTATCCCTATATACAGACTGAACAAGAAAGTTTTGTCCTACTGTTTTTTCTTTTTATTTAAAATGTAGTTGCTACTCAGACTTCATCATTATTATGTCATTGGCTTTCTTCCCAAATGCACTAAAACTTAGTGGTTGGTGTTAGAAAATACTGCTACCTGTGCCATCACAGATGGAAATCTTTTACTTAGGTTGTGTATGCAGTTTTCCCTGTACATTTAGGCATACAGTTAGGCAAGTTAACCTCAGAGCGGAAAAAAGAAGCAGAAGGATTTATAAATTTCTTTTTCTGTGGCTTTGCATTCCATCTCATCTAAATCTTACCATCCCTTGAAAATAAACCCTGCTTTCTCATAGGTTTTCTCGTCATACAAAAGAGAGTACACATGACGGCTACGCTGATTTCTGGTGTGTGCTGATGGCCTGGTTAGCCATTACATGGATGCTGTCACTTTGAAAATCAGAATTAAAAAAGGGTTCATCTCACTTTTCCTTTACACTGAGTAGAACTAAGGAGGGTCTGAAGTCCTTGTTAATTAAAAGCAAAAAGGCCCACTTGTGGGACCCTAGTAACTTAGATATTTTTTCACTCTACAAATGTAGTTTAAAAATCAGCCAGTGCTTTTCAGAAGTACTATGAGAACATTTTCAAAGAGAAGAATGCAAGCATGATGGACAGGGATTATACTGCATAAGTCTTGTTTCCTTAGAAAACCATGCTAAAAATGAAAAAATATCAAGTAGAGTCAGTATGAGAGGTATGAAAATGCTAGACAAATTCTAAAGCATGACAAAGTTTCTCATCGAATGATTTATTTCATAGACCTGATCTGTGATAATAGTAATGTAGAACTTACATAATGAAAGAACTTAGTGTAGCACAAAACATTGTTTACACATATTTAAACTTAGTTTTATTTCTGAGTAATGTCTATAGTGATATATAGTCTACTAAGTCATTAATTAAGCATGTTTTTTAACTTTATAGATGTACTTGTTAGGACATTTATTGGAGAGCAAACAGATAATTTTAAATGGGAAAAGGTAAAAAAGAAGAAGGAAATGGGAAAAAAAGAAGGGAAGGAGAAGAAAAAGCCATGGTAAATCTAAAAAGCACAGTGTGTGATTTTCTATTTTACAGCCAGTGTCCTTATATGAGTATTGCTTGGTGGCATATTTCAGTTGCCCAAGGATAGAAATGCTGATACAAACACAATTTTCAGAATAATTCAGAAGGAATTAATACTTACAGGCGCTTTAGTTCTGAAAGTCCATGGAAGGCCCCTGGCTCAATTGTGCTGATCAAATTATTCTTCAGATCTCTGGAGAGACATAATAGGAGGAGCAATACATTATCACTTTGCCTACTGTACTACTGTTATACACGAGTATGAAATGCAATGAAATTATAACCTTTATTTTTTTTAGATAAGACTAAGAATGAATTTCTTTAAATAGTAACATCAAAAACATTGCATTATTTGCAATTTATGAAAACATTTTTTTCCAAGTAAGATGGTTAAGGTTAGATGTTAAAAAAATATATCTGCTTGTTTTAATTCTTCCCCTACTTATACTTTTCAAAACAAGCTTACTGGTCATTCTTGCCCCAAGAAAAATGTTTTAATCAATGAATGAATAAAAAAAAAATCCGGTCAGCAAAGCAAGAGCCTTTTAGTTTGCTTACTCATTGTGCTGTGCACTTTACACTTAATAAACTTCTCATTTCCAACTAACGCAGGCAAAGCAGTTGGCATGTGAGACATAAACAGGTTTCTGTCCTGTAATACAAGCAATTTCTCATATTTTGCACTTAGTGACAATCCAGAGGGTTGGTTGTTGCACAGATAAAGAATATTTCACTGTGCTCTTGGCACAGTGCTTGGGGCCATGACATTGCTCTCAGCTGAGTCCCCACAGAGATTTACTACTGAATTGTCTCAAGACTTTTGTGATGTGAACCCTGAGGAAATGCCTTCAGTGTAATTAGATAAGCAGAGATAAATACTGTAAATTCCTGTAGAGTCAGTGTTCATCTCCTGACAATTTGTAATTCATACTGAATGACTGGTGCTCAGTACTATCAGTGTTGTTGCTCACACTGACCACTTCCAGGTTATTACAGCATGTACACTGTAATAATCTGCCAAAGTATGGATGTATTGACAGCCACAGGAGTAATCTTATTTAATACTTTTTATTTTACTGCAAATAAAATGCACACCAGGTAAAACCTTAGCTCCACTAGTTGTGATTGTCCTCAGTAGGGAAAGATTTAATCCCCAGTGTTTATTTCACAGGAGCTTATATTTTAATTTCAAAGTCAAAACCATAAATAAATATTTCTTAATTTCTCATATTTTGCACTTAGTGACAATCCAGAGGGTTGGTTGTTGCACAGATAAAGAATATTTCACTGTGCTCTTGGCACAGTGCTTGGGGCCATGACATTGCTCTCAGCTGAGTCCCCACAGAGATTTACTACTGAATTGTCTCAAGACTTTTGTGATGTGAACCCTGAGGAAATGCCTTCAGTGTAATTAGATAAGCAGGCCTAGGAGATAAATACTGTAAATTCCTGTAGAGTCAGTGTTCATCTCCTGGCAATTTGTAATTCATACTGAATGACTGGTGCTCAGTACTATCAGTGTTGTTGCTCACACTGACCACTTCCAGGTTATTACAGCATGTACACTGTAATAATCTGCCAAAGTATGGATGTATTGACAGCCACAGGAGTAATCTTATTTAATACTTTTTATTTTACTGCAAATAAAATGCACACCAGGTAAAACCTTAGTTCCACTAGTTGTGATTGTCCTCAGTAGGGAAAGATTTAATCCCCAGTGTTTATTTCACAGGAGCCTATATTTTAATTTCAAAGTCAAAACCATAAATAAATATTTCTGCATTTTGGTAGTAATTTTTGCAGATATTTTGAATACAGTTCCAAAAATTTTTGTCACACCCATTTCATTTTAGTGATGATGTTGATGAGTGGTCTGTCCCTTACAAAGATCTCTTAACAGTCAAGTTCAGCTTTCAGCTTGCAACATGTAACACTAAGAGTTCTTAAGAAAGTGGTAAAATATTCTGATTACTTATGTCTTACATATAAGATATGTCTTACATATAAGAAATGCACAGCAGACCAAGACAGTGATTTTGATGGGAAAAAAAAACCCCTGGAATATCAGTTCAGTTTAGAAAATACAGATACTCAGTTGCTTAAGTTGTAAAATCCTAACTGTAAACAAGATTCACTTAGCATTTGTTAAAGGCTACTCAGCTCAAAGTTTATGCTGCACAATCTGCAAGGTGTGATACATAGGTATGATACATCACCTATCCAGGTGATGTATTAAATTTAGATTACCATTTCTTCTTTGTTCCAGCTTGCTCTACACAGTGCTTTCATCATGACTATGTGTTGCACCTGATCTTGTGACATATTGAAAGAAGAAAAGGACCAGGAAAAAGGTAGAAAAACTGAAATCAAACAATATGCTATGCTTTGAGACTTTTAAAAATGTAAGTATTGCAAAGCATAAAGGTTTACTTATTAAGAGTACCTGTGATTAACTTAGCTGAAGTTACAAGCATTCATAAAGTTATGAAATATATTAGCAAATTTTTTAGCCATGCATGTCTGAAAACTAGTGGTTTAATTTCTTACTATTTTGATCTGAGCTTCTTTAATAAACCATTACCTGTTCATTATGCAAATACATTCAATAAAATATTTTAATCTCAGTCCAACGTAAATAGAATGGATATTACGGGAACATATTAAAAATACACCAACTATTCCAATTGTCCAGTACTTTTAAACAGTCTGAACAGTGACACACGACTGTATACATACATAGATACTTTAAGCACATGCATTACATGGCATAGGTCATTCCTATTTGCCAGAGCCACAATGGCAATAATCACAGAATCACAGAATCACAGAATCTTAGTGGTTGGAAGGGACCTCTGAGATCATCGAGTCCAACCATAAAACAAAACAAAACAAAAAAAAAAAAAAAAAAAGAAAAAAACAAAAAAGACTGAAGCTTATTTCATTCTGCCTCAGTTTCCCTGACAATAAAATCACATGCCCTGAAGAGCCACGTCTACACGTTTCTTAAATCCCTCCAGGGATGGTGACTCCACCACCTCCCTGGGCAGGCTGTTCCAGTGCCTGACCACTCTCTCAGTAAAGTAGTTCTTTCTAATATCTAATCTAAATCTCCCCTGCCCCAACTTCAGACCATTTCCTCTGGTCTTGTCATTTGTCCTTTGGGAGAAGAGGCCAACACCTGCCTCTCTACACCCTCCTTTCAGGGAGTTGTAGAGGGCAATGAGGTCTCCCCTCAGCCTCCTCTTCTCCAAACTAAACATGCCCAGTTCCCTCAGCCTCTCCTCATAGGACTTGTTCTCCAGGCCCCTCACCAGCTTGGTGGCTCTCCTCTGGAATTGCTAAGCAGTTGCTCACTCATTGCTAAGCCAGTAAAAACCATAAACTCCAGAAGTGCTCCCTTTTCCCTGCTCCTGTGCAGCACCGAGATGTCTGCCTCTGCTGCCTGGGAAAGAGGTTGAGCCCAAGAAATTCCACTTAGTCTCAAGAAACCAGCAATATGAGCCAGCGGGGGGAGAAAAGGTGGCACACAGGAGGGGACCAACAAGGAAAGTGTCAGTTCAGGAGAGAGGTAAAGGTGACACAAAGGGGCACAGCTCAGGCAAGGAGGTTGATGGTGACTTGAGCGTTCATAAGAAAGCACAGTCTACGACCAATTTTAGGCATAGGTATAAGCTCTTTCCTTTTTCCTGGAAATCACGTAAGCAAAACAATAGCAGAAACACAGATGTCAGGGTTGGTGCTCGCACTGGTTCTTATCTGGCAAAGCACACAACAACCTAATGCACAATAGAGAGGAATTAAGGGCTACAGCCACCCTCCTGTGAGTGTTCTGCCCTTCTTCCTATTCCCTAATCCAGGCAAAGCAGTTTTCTTCCTTGCTTTGTCTCCTTCCATTCTACTGGATTTGGATGAAAGTGACAGCTGCTGATTTAATCAGAAATTAAATACAAGGCATGACGTTTGTTACCATAAAAACAGGCCCTAAGAATTGGAAGAAGCTTTGGGTTTTTTTAAATTCTGTGGTCAAAAATTTTCCTTTTAGTTTCCTGGTCCCACCAACAGCTACTAGATTCATCTTTCTTCTGCCTTCATCTGCTCAAGAAGTTGTGACTATTCCTTTAACTCTGAATTTTCCACACCTCCTCATAAACAAAACTGTTTATACAAAACTTCTGCAGTCTCTTCTTCAGAGTCCATCAACTCGCAAATTCAAGTCAGTAGGTTTGGTATAAGTTATGAGTGTATTTTCCTTTGATGGATACCTGCTGTATAGGTTAGACAAAGCCTTGGGCTTTTTAGCCTTCAAATAGTCAATACTAAACAGTTTGGTCTGCTCTAGCTCTGTTCACACCAAACATCAGGGCTGAGCTTTCTCTGGACAGCACTACTGACAATGTCCTCACAAATGAAATGTAGATGCTTTTGCTTGTATAATGTGTTAAATATGTAACTACTCAGGCAGAAGGAATTTCTTTAACTTGCACAAGTGAGTCCACATGGAGTGGACTGAAAGGACACTGATCTCATTATGTGAACTTCTGTATTCTTAAAACTTAAAATTAAAGCAAACAAAACCCCCAATCCAATGCTATAAATCCTTTGGACCTATGCTGATTTATCTCAGGCTTTACACTGGGACACATTTGAAAACCACTTAGAGGCGTAATTCAGAGCAAATATTCACATTTTAGGCAGGAGAAATAGACAGTTTTATTCATTAATCTTTATATCAATTACCCACACATTCTGTGTTAACTGACAACTCATCTAAATGCTCTGCAAGTTGTAATTAGGTGAAGTGATTGTCTCTTATAGCCAGCAGTGGTAACAGCTCATAATAAATATGAAAGAGTCAGTATAAGTGGGAAACTGTTGGCAGGTGAGTTTTAATGCCAGTCAAAATAATTACATAGACAAAAGGTCTTCTATTTATTGAAATCCTCTATGTTCTAGTTTATGGAAACTCTGCTCTGTTGCCCCATAACTTGTAACCACATAGGAAAAACCAGCATAATCTTAAACTATCATCTACAGGAAGAATAAAGGCCAGTTTAATTTAGGAGAAGGCAGATCATTTGAAGGAAAAGTGTCCATTGCTCTACTGTCCCAAACAGGACATCTGGTTTCCTTGTTTTGGAAATTAAACTTAAATTAGGTAGGACATTTTAGTAAGAATATTCTCAGAAAATTGTAGACGATTATACTACCCACAGTCCCGGAACTTTCTTAATAATTAGTATTATTCCATGATGTTTCCTTGTACTTGTGGCCTAACAAAATAGGTGTTTTCTTCCTCATTGTCCTTGAAGACTGAAATGTGATTAAAATAAAGAACTAAAATTATCACAACTGTTGATCACTTAAAATTCTTACTTCTACATTAGGAGAATCTATTTGCTTGCCTCCCACTTGTATTTTTTACAAAATTACTTTTATTAAAATATTGAATTAGCTTCTCTCATTTTCTAATTTAGCTAAGAGTTTGTAATATTGAAGCCTTATATCAACTTTCACTGAGCCAAATCAAGAAACCAGAGTAAATTTGGTTGTATGTTTACATTTTTTCCCCAAGAGCTGCTGCTGAGGTTTGGCAAAAGGTCATGATCCAAGGCATGCCAAATAGCAGCCCAGCCTGGGCCACACACATGCACACAGGCATACATACCGTGCAAGAGATTTTATCACCAACCAAAAGTAAAAGAAAAGGGAAACAACCCCAGTATAATCATATTGAATGACCACATCACGACCCAGTTAAAATCCAAAAAGAAAGTATTTTCTAACTAACAGTTATGGTTTTGCATCATTTCTGATGCAGCATTCTAACTTTAAAGTATCTATTCTGAATCTGAATGATGTGTCATTAGTGGTGTGGGTGTATATATCTAATGGCGTGACCTGAAAATAAATCAAAACCAAGTGCCTTGTTCGAGTACAGATAGATGGAAGCTACAGGAAGTTAGCTGTAGTCATAGCAACTGCAGCACTTACATCAAGACTGCACAGCTGCACAAAAATAAAATATTACAATATTTATTGAAATATGTTTCCTCTAATTTTATTACAGTTGCTAGATATACTTGCTGCATGATACTCTGATCATAACTAGACCTGAATAGCTAAAAGAACAATATAGAATGGATCGCATTACTGTTGAAAACCAATCACAAATGGTTACAGTAAATTAACAGAGGAGAGTTTCCTTTTCAATTACAAATCTGAACTTACATAAATTACATACAATAACCATCAAGCATCATCTTCCTACATGTATGTAGATAATTTGTATGTATATGCAAATAATAGTCCCACAGACAAGAACACTCAAGGTATCACAAGCTGCTGGGACTTTATCATCTTACACATTAGACTTTGAACTGACTTTAACTTACTAAAGATGTTTAAGAGGAGTTACCTCAACAAAACCAGCTGATTTAAGGAGGGGAAATCTGTGTTTGAAATATTCATGTCCTGATGGCTTAGCTGAGAGGTAAATGAAACAAGAGGAAGAGGTTACAAAAGGGACTTTACAAGAACATTTAATAGCTATGCGAGGCTTCTTAGCTATTAGATGTTTTCTGTGGCCAAATCCCTGGTTATCTAAATGTGTTCTTGAGATTCTTGATGCTTCAAGTTCACAGTATGCACTTACATAGCATAAAACAGTGGGAAAAAGTCACTAAAATACGCACAGTCTATTAACAAAAGAATCAATTTATCTTAAACTACATTCTGACATTTTGGGCATTTTGTACCAACATTTATGCCTTCAGACACTGCAGATTCTTCCCCCAACTTACAATATATGTACTGTAGATATTTTGAAAACATATTCATAACAAGAACGTTCAACTAATTCCAGTACTTTGTTCAAATTCCTGACATGGATATCTCTTTCATAAAAAATTATAGGTTGCACCAAGAGGACATCTGTGTTTAGAAAGCTATCATTATGGTGCTGCAAACTTTCCAAAAAAGCTCTGAGAAGAGCAATCAGTTGTTGAGCAGATGCCAAATACCAGTGAAATATGACTGACTTTCCACATTTTGCATATTACTATGAAACAACAACAACAACAACAGGAAAAAATAAATAAAATAAGGTCACATCTTCCACTTCTTTCTCATGCAAAATATTCCAGCTAAACTAAATAGTACCTTTGCCTGATACATGAATGCAGACTTGGGATCCTTGAAGAATATTAACTTTTAAACATCATTCTGATCAGGGTGGTAGGAAAGAGGCATAGCCAATGACGAAAGATAACACTTAGCACCCATCCTGCAGTCATGGCAGTGACTGGCAGAGTTAGCAGTCAGGGACACAGGAAAAAAGATTTAAGATTATATTGCTAAAATGTGTTTGAAGACATTTCAAATGCAGTCATACTGTACCTATCAGAAACCAATCACTCATTATTATAATTTGATGGCCTGGATAAGGAACTGGCTGGATGGCCACACTCAAAGGGTTGCAGTCAGTCAACGGCTCAATGTCCAAGTGGAAACCAGTGCTAAGTGGTGTTCCTTGGGGTCAGTACTGGGACTGGTCCTGTTTAACATCTTTGTTGGAGCCATGGACAGTGGGATTGAGTGCACCCTCAGCAAGTTTGCCAACGACTCTAAGCTGTGTGGTGCGGTGCACATGCTGGAGGGAAGTCATGCAATCAAGAGGGACCTGGACAGGCTTGAGAGGTGGGCCCATGCAAACCTCATGAAGTTCAACCAGGCCAAGTGCAAGGTCCTGCACTTGGGCCATGGCAATCCCCGACACAAATACAGGTTGGGCATAGAATGGATTGAGAACAGCCCTGAGGAGAAGGACTTGGGAATGTTGGTGGATGAGAAGCTCAACATGAGCCAGCAAAGTGCTCTGGCAGCCCAGAAAGCCAACTGCATGCTGGGCTACATCAAAAGAAGTGTGGCCCTCAGGTCAAGTGAGGTGATTCTACCCCTCTGCTCCCTTCTGGTGAGACCCCACCTAGAGTACTGCATCCAGTTCTAGAGTCCTCAACACATAAGAAGGACATGAACTTATTGGACTGGGTCCAACAGAGGGCCATGAAGCTGATCAGAGGGCTGGAGCTCCTCTCCTGTGAAGACAGGCTGAGAGAGTTGGGCTTGTTCAGCCTGGAGAAGAGAAGGCTCTGGGGAGACCTTATAGTAGCCTTTCAGTACCTGAAAGAGGCGTACAGGAGAGATGGGGAGGGACTCTTTACCAGGGAGTGGAGCAATAGGACAAGGGGTAATGGTTTTAAACTGGCAGTGAGACACTGGCCCAGGTTGCCCAGAGAAGCTGGGGCCAGGCTGGATGGGCTTTGAGCAACCTGGTCTAGTGGGAGGTGTCCCTGCCCAGGGCAGGGGGGTTGGAACTTGATAGGAACTTGATCTTTAAGGTTCCTTCCAACTTTAACAATTCTATGATTCTATGATATTATCAAAACTTATTTTCATCTCCATTGTTGGTGAATGCACATTGTAGACTGAGAAACAGGCAGGTTAAACAATATCCATTACATGGTATCATCAGTAACTCCCATGAAACTTCAGAGCTCTTATTTGTTGTCTTTTTATGATGAAAGTGGATATTTAATCTACTTTCCAGAATCAGAAAAGTTATGGCTGCATTGCAGTTGTTTCAAGTCATAAGGATAAATCTTTTTTTAGAATATTTCTGCAAGATAATAAACATAAACATAAACATGCACATAAATAACAACAATAATTGCCTGCTTTTACAGACACAGAGGCTACAGGTCTTTTGTTCGTTTAGCATTTTGGTGCATGTTGATTATGCATTTTCCTTTAATTTTCTTTTTTAATTCAAGCCATTACTGGTTGGATTACCTAAAACAATAGACCCTAAGGAGTTGACAAAAAAATAACTGCTGCCCATTTAAGGTACTAATGAATGATCATAAGTTTTGAACCAATCACTTGATGGCAATAATGACATATAGAACAATAGGAAGGTCATCATGTTTTTGTTGCTTAATTTAAGGATGATGACTCATTCACATCAAATGTGCTATGGTAATTTGACAGTTACGCATTATTTAGGAATATGCTTTAAAAAGTGCCAGCAATGGCAGCTGAAACAAAACAGATACAAGCTTTATGGCAATTTGCTTTCTTCAAAGTATCCCACAGAATGTTACAATGTATTTCATTTTAATAGTGATAATCATAGAGCAAGACTATAAGGCTCGGAGTGTTTTAATTGAAGGAGCCGTATGACAAAAAAGATCAGTAGAAATCTTGGTAGAGAAGGACAGACTTTTCTTGCAATTTTTTTGTTGATACATTTTTCTGTATGTATATATTAGAAAATAACATTTTAAAAGATTAATTTATGCAGTATAAACTCTAGTTTCATTCTAAAGATAAGAATCTGGGATAAGGATGCAAAGGTGTTTGCTACCTGCATTTAGTTTAACATTGTGTTATTGATAGCTCAAAATGCATTTTCTAATAAAGAAAAATCATCTATGCTTTTCATATTCCTTTTCTTTGATCTGTTTGCAAGAAGAAAAAATTCAGGAAATACATTTGAATTCCAAACATACACAACTGTTCCTATATATGCTTTCTTTTCCTGGAAAATGCCACAAAACCAGAGATGTATGGTGGGGTCACCTTCGGTCTGAAAGGTATTGGCTACGTAGGCGCAAAAGTACAGGCTTGGCAGTTGTAACCTGGGGATCTGAGACAGAGTGGCCGTGTTGTCCAGCAGAAGGAGTCCCATGGATCAGTTCCATAGAGCTGAAACAAGACTCAGATGTCAGAAGCAATAAATGCCGAGGGAAGCACATAAAGTGGATTTCAGTGTCCACAGCTTTGCAGGCGGCTCCACAGCGGCAGCAGAAACCCCCATGGGTGTTGGCCATCATGCCCTGGTGTACAGCAACAAACCTGGTGTAATGCTGATTGCCATAGCTGAGCTCCTGTCTATCTGTGACTACGTTGAGGCATGATGAGCACAGAAACCTTTGGTGGATGAAAAGAGCCAGAGGCTTCCTTAATTTCTACACCATTGGGACTTCTCTGTGCATTCATGCCTAGAAGGCAGCTCAGCATGAGGCAGGTTTCTTGACGTGTGTCCCACTCCTTTTAAAAAAAGGTTAACCATTGTGGGAAAAAGAATAAGAAAATCAGTTCGGAGCAGAATTCCAAACTGTGAGAAAATTGCTTGCAAAGAAAGTGGAAAAGGGGGGGAAAAAAAGTATGTTCAATTTTTTTTGAGTGAAGTGCACAGACCAAACAAAATGTAATAGACACTTAGAAAGTGGATAAAAAGCACTCCCTACTGCGAAAGCTTTAAACGCCAGGATAAGAATGGTTATTCCACATTTTAAGACTACCATTATTTGCCTGTTCCAGATTTACACAAATGTGTTTTAAACATTCTTATTTCAAATGTCAAACTCTGGGGTTGAAGTTTAATAGCATCACTATTGAAACTTTGAAAATGAAATATTGGAAATTTATCCAGTATTTTCAGAAGTGCATCTGATTTAATTTTCCATAGTAAAATAGGGAGGCTTGCATGTTTACACTAAATTATCAGAGGTATCGGGGTAATCAAAATGTGTTTTATTATCTATGAGAACCATAAAATATACAAACCATGGAGTCTTGCATGGTTTTGTTTTAAAGGAAATATTTGGCCTTTTTTCTTTTACTAAACCAATAGTGACTTAGAAGAATACAAGCAATTCTATGTTGAATTTCAATTTGAACTTCAGAGAAATATTTTCTTCCATGACTTAAAAAATCCAAAGAACAGAAGAAAGAATTCCAGCTTGAGCTGTAACAAAAGATAAGTAGCTGCAGATGGCCCAAGATCAGCTTAGAGAAGTTTCAGGCCACAAATAAGACTTTACTACTCAGTGTAAATCAATAAAATAAAATTATCTTGCCTGTAATGTTTATTTTATTGTATTTTTTTTTTGTAAGACAGGAGTAGAACATTTCTAAAAATAAAGTGATTCAATCACATGTCAAGGAGGGACTCCATCTTTCTGCCTGCTTACTTTTTCTATGTAATCTCACTAAAAGAGTAAGAATCTTAATTAATGACATCATAAAGAACATAGTCACTTCTTATATACTGAAACTTGAGTGAGCTTCAGTTATTTAGATCCTGAGGGGACAGAACATGACAACACTGCAATGACCTTCACCCATGTCCAGGAATGAGTACACTCAAAGATATTCTTCCTGTTTACCTGGGAACATGGCAATGCCCAGACATCCCAACATCACCTAGAGCAGGAAGCCTTTTCCAGATAAGGAGGGGAAAAAGTCAAGAATAGAGACCATTTGAACATTTAATTCAGCCAACATTAGCGGGAACATTAATTGCATAGAAGTCCTGACAATTTAAATGATCAATAAGAAGTGATTTAAGGATAATAGGACAAAACTGTCTATAAGTTCTTTAGCTCAGAGGAATTAAATCTTGGTGAAAGACTGGTCTGGGAATCCTTCCCCAGAAGCCTCTGTTTTATATAAACTAGGGCTTTAGTAATAACTTAGACAAATTTAAGTAATTTAAAAAGCAACTATGTGTGCCAATAAGGAGGCACATAGAATTGCCTTCCCCTGAAGAAATTCGGGTTAATGAGTATCCTCTTCAACGATGCTGAAGAACTTCCTTGAGTATATTTACTGCACATTTCTTACATTTGCACTTTCCTGCAGGCACTTGCAGAAATTTTAAAATACTTTTTGCTAAAATTTCATATGAAATTTGAATGAATGATAGAGCAAACTAGAAAGCTGAAAAGTCAGGAGACAAGAGGATCTATATGAAAGTACAATTTCTACATGTTCTTTAAGCTCACTGGCATATACACTATATGCTATGCAATGCCTATGTTGTGAGATTTTCAAGTAAAAATTGTTATAAACAAATTGAAAAAATTATATTTCTTCAACTTTAAAAGTGCCAGACTAATATTAATTTCAAGTAAAAAAAAACCCTCTCCTAGTAAAAATAAAAAGAAGTTGGTACATACTTTAAAACTTGTCCCTGGTGGTCCCATTTGAAGTGTTATTTTTCAATAACTTCCATGCTTTGTTGTTTTTCTCCTAGTGTTTCAGACAAAATTACAGTATTTAAAAACTATATTTTCTTTTTTATATATAAATGTCTCATTTATTCACCTCTAGAATATGCAAAGATTACTAAAAAAACCCAACGCAGTCATAATAACACACATTAATAGCTGAGGCCACAGGAACACCCACAGGTCTCCAAACTCTGAAAGCATACCAAAAAATGGAGGAAACAGGAAAGGAAACACAAAAAAAGGATGCAGGGATAGAAGGAATATGTTACTGTTGGAGATAATTATTGCTGAACACTGCTAGTATGTTTTGTTCAGGTATCACTTCCTTTTCTATATTTCTCACTGCATAGAGTTATAAACTTCTTTTCCCAGCTTGTTTTTTCACACTTTCCTTCATGGCATCTCTTGTCCTGACTTCTTCACGTTGTCCCTCTGCCAGGCCCCCAGAAATGGGGGTTTGTTTCCACAGTCTTCCTGCGTAAGGCCAGGGACCCAGGTATTCTCTCCCACATGCAGTTTATTCATTCAAAACCTCATTCAGGTATGAAGGGGGCAGAAAAGCCCACGGCTGCTTCGGGGAGCCACAACCCAATTTCTCTGCTCTCTGCCCTCGCCAGCTGTGTTTCCTTATGGGTTATTTTATTTTCAGTTGAGTTAGTGAATTAAGGATGGTACTTCTCAGTAAAGCGCACATGCTGTTTTGAGAATAAAAGCACATAGACAGGGTGTTAATCAGGAATGGATATTTCACTTCAAAGCTCAGAATCATGCCCATGAATGATAAATCCTAATACAACTATTTCCCTACCAAAACAACCCATTAATACTTTCCAGTGTTGCTAGAGCTCGAAGTATCAAGGAAGAGACGTTGGTGGCAGCAAAAGTGCTTTATGGTGGCACATGTATTTATAAATCTGCACTTGATACATCTTCTAAAAGGATGACAGCTTCTAGCACAATCTTAAGTGTTATCTTAATGACATCACTACAGATAGATCATACAGCTGAGATGGCTGACTGTACATTAGACTAACTGAACTATTTGTGGTCCTAATAGGAAACAGGAGCCTAGATGCTCATAAATTCAATTACATGGCTTCCTGAAATACAGCTAGACATCATGTTACATATATTTTAAAAAAATATAATATATTATATAAAATAGATAATATTAAAAAAAGTCTGTGATTTAGAGAGCTATATAAATTAACTTTACAAGTTAGTTTATTTTATATTCCTGTCATTTATGACTACTAATTATTGACTTTCTATATAGAACATCTTATGTAACTTTTCTAATGTGCAATGCCCTGATAAACCTATTCATGACTATGCTGTAACAAAAATCATGTTAGTGTTTAATGAACCAGTTTGTTTAACTCTACAAATAGCAATTATTTGCAACAAAATGATGACTTAAAAGCAAGTGTCCAGGCAAAACTCCTAAGAAAATCTACAAAGCGTTTTTACACAGCTGCATTTTAAGAGGTGTATAAAAATAATTCCTTATAATAATAACTCTTACATGTAGCAAATGTATCTGAACTAGTAGACTGTTAGATTAATCTAGGTTAGGAATACAGCTACAGCTGAGCATGTACAGGTGCTTTGCACTGACTGTCAACACAGGAGAGATGTTTTACATTCTAACTTGACAACAAAAATGATCTGCAAATTATGACCTTTCGTTCCTGCCTACCATTGTCTAATACAACTTTCTGTCACTCTTTCTAAACAATTCGCTCAATTTGAACCACTAGGGATTTTCCCTAGATTTATTTCCCTCTATGTTGCTATCCACTGAATTTCAAGCAGAAATTCCTGACTGTTGGCATGTTCTGCACATTTTGCATTCATGCAACAACAACTGCAATAATTTTGAAGATGTTTTTCCATTAAAATATTTCCCTTGGATTATATTTGATAAAAATATGTGTCTCATATTCATTCCTCCCACTTTAAAACATTTTTTCTTTTACACCTTTTTAAAAAGTGATGGATCCAGTACCTACTCATAAAACAGACCACAGTACTAGACCATGATCTAAATGCTTCTAAACATTTTTATGCAGTAAAATGAATTATTGAAGTGTGGATTATGACCATCACTTGAAAACATAATTCTTACTAAACAAATCTAATTACTTCAACCTTTCCTATAGTTCCTTTACAAGCTGTTTAGGTACTAGGATAATTAATGTAACATAGATGACTATATAAAGGCAAAAATGTCTGGATTATATGAGACATGTAACGAGCACAAAGATAATGACCATTGCACCGGAAAAACATGATGGCATAGAGAACTCTTCCAAGTATTTCAATTACATACTACATCCAGTTTTGATAATTGTACTAATCAAGTCAAATTAGATCTTGTTTTCCAAATGTCTCCTGCATCTCTTCATGAAGGAAATTTTCAGAGATGAGGCTTTTCATATAATCTTTCATAAGCTTTATATTACCATGCATCTGTAGGACTACACTTTTCTTATTCTTTCAAAGTCTCAAATAATATGACCAACAGAACAACGTCCATCTATGGAAATTTTAGCAAGCACTGTAACACTTATTATTTTATTTTGATTTAATTACAAAATTATATTTTTTTACTTGAAAAAAGTATTTACTGTTTAGCATGTAGTTTGCATCAGAGTATGTAGACATCTCAACTGGTCTTCTGCAAAAGCATCACTCCTCAACAGCTACTTGTCAAGAAAATGAAATCTCATTCTGGACCCTATTGCATATCTCTCTCCCATTCAAAAACACTAAAATATTTCTTCCTTTAGGAGAGATTTATTCATGGGGAAACACTGCTGTTTCAAACTAGCATTTCCTTTCTACGTTGCCATTTTTTTCAGGCGATCTCAAACCTCAGCTGAAACCCAACTAACATTCTGTGCTTCATGCTGATTTCAATTCTAGATAACTGAATTAAAGTTCACTATAACTATTTGTGAACTAGCTGAATCTGACCTTTTCATTAAAGGATGACTGCCCTTACAGATGGCCTAATGTGAAGCTGGTTTATGGGGAGCTGGAATTTGAAATTCACCCATTTCCTGATAACTCTGACAACAACTCTGAAAATAACTCAGCTCAACAGATCAACAACAGTTGCCAGCGAGCTCCATAAATAATGCATATGTTGTTATATGCAATCTGTTATATTTATACAACTAGTATCAGTGAATGCTGGGACACAGGTAGTCAAATCACATAAAGTATTCACAAACAGGAGTGCAAACATTTGTGAAATAAAAAGCAGGACTGGATAATCTCTGCTTCAAATCGATTGACCTGAATGGCAGACATAATTTTCAACACTTTTAAACACTCAAAGCATATCAAACTGAGATATGAGTTAATGCTTGGCAGAACAACAGTAACATATACTGGCCACACGAAGCACAACGGGAAAAGTGCTGGCCCAGGTCCAAAAAAGCACTTAGGCCGACTAAAGTGAAACTTAAGTGGAACATAGATACTGAGTCCCAGAGTGCAATTACCAGCCCCCTCTTTACCTCCTACATGTCTGAATGGCCACAGATATCTTAGTCTTCACTTTTCAAGTTCCCAAAGCGCAGAAATGGTGCTGGGCTGAACATCTCAGAGCTGGTCTCATACAAAAGCTCTTTTGGGGTTTGCAGACAAGACCTGCCCAAACCCGGCTCTCTGAGTGGCCAGGCAGGATAAGGGGATGCACTCAGCAAAGCCACACAAAGCACAGCCCAGCATCCCAGAGAACTGTGACGGGGCGAGGAAATGTTGCCATCCATCTTTTCTATGACAACCTAGCAATTAGAGCTGGGGAAATGGAAAACACTGTTTCAGTACCATGCTCGCCCAGAGGGGATGTATACCTACGCTTAAAACACACAGGAGCTGAAGAAACAGACAGGAGTCTCTGTTCCCTAAAATAGTATGTCTGTATTTTATCAAATGAATGTTTATAGCACACCCCATTTTCTCCTTATTGATGAAATACTCTTGGCACTTGACTGCTTCTGCTTTCTTCTTTCTGGCCCCATAAATCTTAAACGCCTGCCTGCACATTGGCCCAGCTCTACCTCACCCAGACCTACATCCCGGTTATGGCCCTTCCCACAGAGAGAGCAAATGTGGGATGTGCTCAGGTTGAAGAGGCTGAACTTCAGTCTTTCTCTGCCCAAGCAGATACTCCAGCCAGTCGGCTGGTATAGAAGGAACAGAAGCAGAATTACCTTTTTTTATGACCAGGTTTCAAAAGAAACTATGGAGTCAGTTACGCCTATAAAGAGGAATGGCTTCAGAGGAAGTATAAGGTTGCAAATTCCAGTCCCACAAAGGCTTCTGACTTAGGGCTGCACTGTAGAAAATCATGTCAGACTTCAGCATTTCTGTAAGCCACTCAGTGCCTGTTCAGTCCTTCAGCATGATGGCTGGTTTGGGTCCTCTTCTTACACCTTTAATTCTCCCCGTTCACTCTGTAAAGAGCCTCAGCCTCCAAAGACTAGATGAGAATTGCATTTTGAAAGCTAATATCTGTACTACACATGAGAGTGCTGAGAACCACCAAGGCTACTATATCTTGCTGCTGATGGGAGTCTCAGTGACTTCCTCAGTTAGCAAGCTGCTAAATTTTCTGTTTAAGGGCTGTATGTATTATTTACTACCCTTTTGGCTGGGGCTTAGTTTGGTTTTAGCTGTTTTCAGATGGCTTCAAAATAGGCCAAGACTGGAATCAGCTTTCTCTTCAATACAGCAAGCAAAAACCGAACAAGACTGTGGTAGCAAACCGGGCAGAGACCATAATTAATGTGACATGTGCTCCTTCCCAATGCAGAGGGCTAACGTACGCGTTTGGTATTGCAACGCAAATCTCTAAGAAGTAATGGCACAGTGCAATAGCCCTAAGAAATGCTGCAGGCAATGCTCTGAAAACCAATCAATCACTCTTCTTAATTCTGAAAAGACATGGAGCATAAGGCTATTTATGATTTTGCGTTTCCTTTCCCATAGAGAGCAATTTTTAAAGGGTCAATTCTGGCAAACAGCGTTTTCCTGTGGAACAATATACACTGTGCACATATTGCACTCTTATCCCTTCCTCTCTGCTGTAAGTGGTGGGAAAGGGCAACACAGAAAAAAACGTCATCCCGAATCTGTCTCCCACTCAGCACACACTAACCCAGTTCTCCAAAACCTCATGACAGTGTTACAGCTCATTAAATTCAGCTGAAGGATGAGAACTGAGCTGCCCCACTAAATGTGCTGTTTGTGTTTACCAGCAAGAACACTGTATGTAGTGTTGCTTACAACATACTCCATAATATGGAAGCATTGACAATTTATCTATTCATATCAAAGTGAAACAGAGGCTGCTGTTTCTGTTTAAAACTGTTGCTCCTTGTCCTACTGGGAAAAGAATATTAACTGTCACAGTGAAACCTCTGTTGCCATCAAAAGGTCCTTGATTCAACAGACAAACAGCCTAGTGTTAATGATTTAACAAAACATTTTTCACACAGATTACATGCTCATCCATCAATATACAATATTTTTCACATCAAGAAAATAAAGATAATTTCCTTTTAAAATGTTAGTAACAAAGAATTATGAGCAAATCAAATATGATGCTTAAGTAATTATGTTCTTACCTAAAGAAACAAAATTAGAAACACAATTTAAAAAGAAAAAAAATGCTGCCATTGTTTGAAGTTCATTAATGGGAGAACTGTCCTAAAAAGAGAACAATGTTGTTGTAGAATTTGATCAGCAGCGTCTTGATTTGGATAAAGCTATATGCAGGCAAAAACATAGGCCTAAATTTCTTCACTCCCTTGTCTCTCTTTCAAGCAAATAAATGCATGGGGGAGAGAAGGTAAGAGGTGATCTTGATTTCATGACAGTAAGTAGACCACCACATTCCTGCCAAGTATATGAAATAAAATAAACATTACACATTATTTCAACCATTCTAAATTTAGGAGAAATTAAATTCACACAATAACCAAAATAGTAAAAATTAGCTAAGACTGTTTTACTTTGAAAATAAGTTTTTCAGCTGAAGAAATGTGTGTTAAAAACATACTGATTCTGAAAATGTTAGCATAATAAAAACACCATATACACATATATATTACCGTATATACAGAACCAGCAGCTTATCTCTTTCTCTGACTGGAAGTCTCAAAACAAAGTATCCCCCAAATTTAATGAAAATAATAATAAAAAAATGTATACATTTGTGTTAATAGCATAATAACCTCAAATGCAAGCTCCATATTATTTTGACATTATATTTACAGTATCCTGCACTATGATAACTTACAATGTATTGTACTGTTTTAAAGAAATTAAAATGTAAATGATTTCTCAAAAGACATACAGTCAACAAGCGAAAGTGATAATGGAAATGCTCTTAAGCCAGCTTCAAAAACACTTTGCAGATAAAAAACTCAAAATGTACAAGTTAAAATACAGGAAACCTTCATCATCAGACAAATTTAGCAGTTTTAGTTGCAACCATGTAAGCAGTTCTCCATAATTGATGATGACAACACACTTGTTTATAATGTATGAAATATAAGATTTATGGCATATTTAACTATTCATTTTATTGCTTTTAAGTGCTGGGTTGGTGACTGCTGCTATTAAAAAATTGTGTGTGGAAAATGTCGACAGTTAGGCGAGGTTCTTTTTTGTTTTGTTTTAAATGAAATCTCCTCTAACGTAAATACAGATAGTCATTCTAACTTTGAAACTATGTAATGTATGGATGAGTGAGCCAAATCAACATTATATAGGTGGTATAAATTTAAAATAATTCCCTGACATGCTACCTACAAGTGCAGAGAGCAATAGAATTAGGTAATTCAAAAAACTGATTTCCATACACCAGTAGATTCTGAGAGCATGAACTGAACCATGCATGCATTTCAGTAGAGGATTTAAATTCTCTCATGGCAAGATACTAGAAATAACACATTTATAACTGTGATTTAATTCCCACTTTCTAAATTTGATTGTATCTTCGATGTGGGATTCCTTCAGGGGGTATAATACTGCAATTCACCTAGAAAATTTTGTCAACATTTGCAGTAAGTCTTGATTTACTAACAGGCTGGAGTAGTACTACTCTTGTACAAGTTAACCATCTGAAATCACAGGGCTAGACATCACTAAGCACTCCTGTATTCCACTAAGATGATAAATCTGGTCATTTTCATAGAAAAGAAAATAGAAACTCATATCCAGAAAAATTTCAGCATTTGCCTCAGTGAGATCTGAACTATAAGTAATCTTGTACTTTTGTATATTTTTCGCTCAACAACTTGTTTACAGGAACAACAACAACAACAAAACCAGAAAATAATTTATATTTATCTTACAGAGGCCTCCAGAAGGTTCCAATAAGGACTGGAGCTCTTCTGTGCTGGGCAAACACATTTTTTCCCATTCTGGATATACACAGAATGACTAGGCACGTGCTCATCTATATACAGTCATTTGCAGGTTATGTTCCCTTCCCTGAAGATATCAGAATAAAATTCACAGGAGTTTTGTTACTGATCTCTGGGAGACCAGAATGAAGTCAAAGAAATTCTTGTCTTGCAATTATTTCAAATGGAACAAAAATACGAAGTGGCAGTTGAAACAAAACTTAAATAAGACAAGATTTAGACAAATGAAAATGGCCCAGAATGCTCTGATGTTGGGGGAGTGTTCGGTTTAAACTAATTGTATAAACTGAGCATTTGCCTGGGCACAGACTCTTCATGATACTGATTCTACTGGAAAGCTCTTTCCCAACCAATCTGCTCATTCTGACTTATCTAATGTATTTATGACAGCAGTATTTAAGGATCTGCACAAGATTTATAGGCTACCACAGCATGAACTCTTGCCAGTAAAGTCTTAATTACTTTCAGAAAAATGGGGAATGTGATGACCATGTTTATTGTTATAACCTTTTTTCTTTTGAACTAATCAAATACAGCTTAAATGATTTACTGGGAAGACAAAATATTCATAAAAGCTCTTCAAGACAGTAGACACTGGGCTTTCCCAGTTTTCTGAACCTCCTCTCGCCGCTCCCCCCCCCCCCCCCCCCCCCCCAAAAAAAAAAAACAAAAAAAAACCAAAAAACCTAAAGCCAAAAATTTTAATCAGCCTTTACTACCAGCTGGAGATACCTGATGGGTCTTTG